>NW_026057580.1:105872134-106011991 GCF_023721935.1 Panthera uncia | reverse complement strand
TTTCTTTTAACAAAAAACCATCCAGCCCTCATCATCTCATCTCTTCATTTCTGAACAGATTTAAGAAACACCGTACAAGGGTGTGCCATCTTTCCACATATAAAAGGTGTGTGTTACATTCTATGTGGGATTGGCTTTGAATCCTAGTTCTACATACAACCACTGTGCAACTTTTTAGAAAAATCACCCAATCCCCTTGAGTCTCAAATCCCTCTTCTGTGAAATAAAATAATGGTAACAACAGCAATAAATAATAATACCTGTTTTCCAAGGCTGTTGTAAAGAGCAGAGATAACGCACGTCAAGGATCTAGCACCGAGCCTGGCATATACTAAGTGGTCACTAAGTGGTAACTATTACAATTATTGTTATCACTATTATTTGGGGGGAGGGGTGGAATGAATGAGAGAAAAATGTCTTGGCAGTGCTTTCTACTTAGAAGCTCATTCTTAACCACTTGGAAACAAAAATAATTTGTCCCCACTTATTTTGTGTGAAATGGGAAAATATACTCTCTGGAAGGATTTTTAATGTTTTGTGACCCAATAGCAACGTTGAAGGTAGAGAGCCAGAACTTCATTTCAATCCTACGTTACATAGTCTGAATGGCAAGGGCAGTAATGGAGGACTGTTGGCAATTCGTGTCTTTCTTTGTCACCTGGGGAACCAAATCCCCGTAGAAAACTGTCACACCTGAGAACCTAACCCCACTGAGACTCAGGCACATTCCTGCCCACATCTCCCTTATGGACATTTAAGGGCCCTTTATAATGGCAGAGTGTTCCCATGACTGAATAAAAGAGAGGCCAGGAGAATTAAGCCATACGTTACAAGAGGATACACTGCTCTTAAAGAGACTAGAGCGTGCCAAAATAAAATCATTTCCTAACAATGTAAAATATCACAAAGACAGAAGCAAGCCTGATGGCTTCAAAAATGTATCTCTGCCATTAGTTTGGATATTTTGGGCAAAACACTTAACTGACCTCTTCCAGAAGCTTCTCTTCATGAAAAACTGAAAACCACTGGTAAGTAAGTATTTTCTAATCTTGAGTGCTTTCTTAACGCTAAGGGAGAGAGAGGATAGATGTCTAATAGGGAGTCAGCCATGTCTGAGGAGTCCTAAAATCACTTAAACATGCAAATGAAAATGCAAGTGTGTTCCTAAAAGCAAAACACACTGCTTTATTAGAGCCTCAGATGACCTGAGCACAATACTGATTAAATTAAAGTAAGATGCTTTTTTACCAAAGTAAGAGGATTATTAATAATGCAGCAAGAAACACCCTCTGGACAGTCCAGGCTTTCGAGATACAGTTTCTGTACTTGGCTGTGCTTGGAGCCGTTTGGATTGACATTTTAGCACATGAGCAAGTGCAGGCCTCCTGATAGATCACAGGTGTGGCTCCTCAACAGAGGTTGTCCAGAGTCAGTGGACTGTGAGTCAGCCATCTGTGAGACACCTGTGTGGGAAGTTCATCCTCCACCCGTTAAGTGCCGAGAGGGAAACTTGCACTTGGTATGAGAAGATGTGAATAAAACAGTATCGATTGCGTGCGTTGCTGTCATTAACATTCACCATGACACCTTTTCTTATACCTTTAATAGGTGCTTTCAGGGATTCAACCCTGATTTAAAAATAATAATAGTAATTAACTTAAGAGAGAAAGGTATAGATGCAATGGCCAAAATTCTGTTGTCAGAACATTCCCCATTCTGGACTACCTCTACCCAAATCCCTGATTCTTCTGCCCCAAGTTCACCATCAGGGTCCCCAGTCTTGTTCAACACCTCACCTGCTGCAGCCACAGCTTCTGCCTCCCCCTCCCCCTCCCACCTTCTCTGCCATGGGACTTCACCCTCCCGGAGGGACCACTGGGTCCTAATATTCCCATTCACACCCGAGCCAGACAAAGTTCTGCTCCTACCAGAGCCCTGGGCTGAGGAGGGTGTGAATGCCTTCTCCCACCATCTGCAGCTTGGCATCCTAGAAAGCTAGATTTATGATCCAGCCTTATTTTATAAGGCCAACGGTTCTCCTCCCCACCCCCTTTCTACTGTGAACATTGAATTTAAAAGCAAGTAATCAAGTTGAAATTGCTTGTTGTCAAATGAAGCAATGTGCCTTTGGTTCTATAGGCACCACAGGCTCATCGACAGGTTGCTTGAGTTTATAGGACAAACCATATCACATTTGTTAGAGACAGAGAGGTAGAGAATGATAGCATATGTCACTCTGACATATGACAGCAATTTACAAACTTCACTAAAAATCATCTAATTTCTGTGTGTTTCTCCAGATGTTTATGTTCACATGCCTCCTCTGCACGTGTGTATATGAGTATACATACACGTATGCGCATATATGTGAACTGTACTTTCCTCACCATAAATTCTCTCTGAAAATCCCATCCACACTCATGGCTTCCATTATCATTCATAAAAGGGGACTCACAGGTATGTGTCCAGCGCAGACATCTCTGAACTCTGGCCCCGTCCATTTGATATCTTCTCAAGCTGAACACACATGATTTTGTCATCTTGCTTCCCCTTCCCATGGGACAAGGTGGGCTTAAGAGGAGCCTTGGTCCTTTTCATGTGTTTTTTCTCTCACCACCATGCATCGAGCAGTACAAAATAGAAATGTGAGTCACCGTTTTCCCTTCCTTCTCCTTCACCCTGAATGTCCAATCTATCACCAAGTCCTGTGTATTTTATCCTGCATATTTCTGGACTAGCACATCATCTCCACCCCCTTAACTACCACTACAGTCCAAGCCATAGAGCATTCCAAGTAGGATATTTCTCTTTACAGTAGGTCAAAGCAGGAACTAAGTGAGGAATATAAAGTGAAGCCTACCTTACATTCTAAAGGCACCAGAAACATGGAGTGTCCAGATACCTCCTCAGGACTTGTTAAGAAGCATTAAAAACTCCTGGAGCCTCCAGCCCAGATCCTACTGTATCCCTCCAGTCTATAAAAGCATATAGTTAGCCATGAAGGAAGAGGGGTCAGGAGAATAGTAGAAATTACAATTAGAGGAGAGTTCTGTAGTTTGGGGAACCATAGATCATGCCCCCTACCACGGCACCATCATTATCCCCAGAAAGTCAGGTGAAGGGACTGGAGAATGGCTTCTCATTGGCTTCGTTTTTTCTGATAGACTTGTTTATATGTTGCTTGTGACTATTTGAGTGGGGAAAAAAAAAAAAAAACGGGAAAGAGATGTCACTTCAGAGATGCAGCCACATTTGTTTTGAATTCCTGCATGTGTTTGAGTAAGGATGAGTAAGTGTCCCATGGGTTCAGTATACAACATGGAAGTTACTTGGGTGAGCCATCCAGCCAGCACCTGATGTAGGGATACTGGAAGCAGGGCAAGGAAAAGTCAGCAGCAAGAAGGAAGGAGTGGGACGTGGGAGGTGGGGTAAGGGTAAAGAAGCAACTGGGCATGAAGAGACCCTTCAAAGGCCATGTAAAAAAGCCACCTCCACCAATGACAGTGGCAGTTAGAAGTCTGCCACAATGGGGCGCCTGGGTGGCGCAGTCGGTTAAGCGTCCGACTTCAGCCAGGTCACGATCTCGCGGTCCGTGAGTTCGAGCCCCGCGTCAGGCTCTGGGCTGATGGCTCGGAGCCTGGAGCCTGTTTCCGATTCTGTGTCTCCCTCTCTCTCTGCCCCTCCCCCGTTCATGCTCTGTCTCTCTCTGTCCCAAAAATAAAATAAATAAATAAATAAATAAATAATTAAAAAAAAAAAAAAAAAAGAAGTCTGCCACAAAAGGAATGTCTTCAGCCTGCTGAAATTCACCAAATAATGATGGTCAAGAGAGAAGGGCAAGGTCACCAAATAAAAGGAAAGGTATTTGATCCCTTTTCTCTATATCTCCTCTCCAGATCTCAGTATACCAAAGGAAGAGGGGATTGCAGAAAGGAGAGAAGGCATGGAAGCACAGGCCACACCCCGTCATTACTGAAGTTTCTTCAGGTCAAAGCCTGGACCAATCTGAGGAAGGAGGAAGAGTCTGAAAGAGCGATGTGAGAGGGAAGTTTTAAATGGACCCAGTGTGAACTAGAACAAGTGACTGAAAGGGTCCAGCAGATATGGGTCTGTTCAGATGTCACTAAAGGATGGAAAAACAAGATCTGATGGGGTATATTTGAAGAGCGTAAGAGGAGAAAACAAAACTGCTATAGTTCATATCTGTGCTTAAGGAAGCATAGACCTTTCATTAACTAGATGTAAAAACTACCACCATTTTTCAACTAGACCAATACACTAAATCGCTGACAGGTCTACTGGCATCCACTTTGGTCTCTCTCAAATGTGATCTTGTAAAAAAAGTGTATCTAACCATGTCACACTCCCTTATCTAATTAAAACCTTTCCATTGTAATAGCTATTATTTTTAAGACCAAGACAAAATGTTCTATCTTGAGCTGGGAAGACTTGCAGTATTTGGATCCCACCTAAAATCCCATCATCGAGTTGTTCCAGACTCCCTTCTGTAGCTATTTACTCCAGCCTTCTTTTAATTCCTCCTACTTGCCATGCTACTTCATGCCACAGGACCTTTGTACCTGTTCATCTCTTTGAATTTGTCCCACGTTTTGCCCAGGTAATGCATAATCTCCCTATAGATCTGAGTTCAAACATCATTTCCCAATGCATCCTTTCTTGTCCCTGCTAACTAGGTCACATCCCATGATTAAAATTCTCATGGTACTGTGGATAACTCCATCTGATATTTGTCAGAGGTGCATTTTTTTATTAGGATGTGTGGCTGTTTGAATTATGTCTCTTTCGGTCCTCTTCATTCTCCCCACCCTGCAACATTATGCTCCGTGATGGCAGAGACCATGTTTGTTAATGCTTGTTTCTGTATGTCCACTGCGTAACACGGTGTTGGACACCATAGTATAAAATAAGTCAATGTTTGATGAATTAATGGATTATAGAATTTCTTTATATTGTCACAAAAATAATAGCTATTACATTTCAAATCCTGAAGTTCAACGGTGGCTTTTTCCTTAGTTAATCTGGATTGATGTTTTTAATACGCCAGGGGTCATCATCAGTTGGATCAGTTGGTCAAAAGCCATAACAATTTGAAAAGTTGACACTGAAACCCAAAATGCAAACAAGATCTCAGGGTGTAAGCCTATGATCCATGTGTCCCAGGTCACGGAGATGCTACTTCCCAAGCATCCTTAGGTTAGAACCAGGAAACACTTGCATTCATCCACTAGGGAACAAAAAGTAGAGAACAGGAGATAAAAATATGCAGACCCACTGGCAGGATCTATCTCCCAGTACTAAACGAAAGGGAAATTATGCTAGCAAAGGAAAGCACTACAACAGAGAGTATATAATCAGTCCCGAGTACATGCTAGGGAATTACTGTAATAATTATATATGCATAACAGTTTTATTTGCCAATGAAGTATGACCATGTGCAAAATTCACCTGCGATTTCTTTCATGTTTAATTTTTTAGTATATTATAATTTTCAAAATTCAGACCAAACTAATTTCTTATACTTTCAATAGTAGGCTTGTCAAAGGTCCAACTTTCCTTACATTTTTATTTCTATTTTTCTTATATTTTTAAGGCCTTAACAGTACACTATTTTGCTAGAATTCAGAGACAAGGTTAAATTGGCTTAACACACTTAATATTTCAATCTGGACACAGTCGAATTTTATAGACACACAGCAGCCAACCTTCCCAGCACCAGACAACACATGGAAAACTACTTAGATTTCTCCAAAATCATTGGTTAATGGGAACGGGCTCAGTAGCCACGGCTCAATAGGACTTTGTGTTTCTGATACTGAAGCAATGTCAATCCTACAATGGTTATTCTTAATGGGAAATGGGCTGCTTACTTCTGGGAATACCATTTGAAAAATAACCTGATGTTTTTAAGGTTATCCTAAGAGTGATTAAATAATTTCCAAGTGCTGCTCCAGGCTGGAGAATTTTTTCTTTCTAGAAAAAAAAGTCACCATTTTCAACCTCAGAATGCTATCCTCAATCTACAAAACAGATCATAAACTAAAACATTAAAGTGGAAATGAAACCTTATATGTGCATCAAAGGTTCGGTCTGGGCCAAACAGTGACAACCTTAAAAAGAAAAGAAAAAAAAAAGCCCAGCACTCTTTGGAATATAAGTGCTGTAATCCTTTACTAGAAACTCTTTGATTTAAACATGTGGCCTGAACACTGTAAACCCAGAGGTACCATATAATTAAAAACATATTTAAGGCAAGAGTTTCTAAAAGACATATGTATACAATCTCTTATTTTATTTAATCCAAAAAGAATGCATGTAATCTTATTTTAAATATTAATCATCAATATGAAAACTGTGACTTAGAAATGGTGGCAACAGCTTTTCATTTATTTTTGTTGAGATGAACAAGCTTAATAATTAGGATTTAGCTTAAATGAAAACGCCTGATCCTTCTCAGTTTTCTTCTTGAATTTCTGGGGGGAGCAATAATCCAAAATGACTATTCCATGTTATTACTCATGATTTTCTTATTTCATGAATTTACCATTTCATCTGTAAAATGAATAGTGTATTCTGTGTAAAAAGTATATACAATGCATAAAGTTGTTAAACATTACTGCAAGCAAAAAAACAAAAAAATGATAAATGGCCTTCTTTTTTCTTTACAAGTGAAGTCTGTAAATTAATCCAGATAATATGGGGAGGGCTGAGACTCAGCGGATGGGGGAGAGGGTAGAGAAGTGGTTGAGACCTCTACGCTTTGTGTAAGAACACGATGTTCATGACTCATTATCAGGAAGCCATGCTCTTTAAATTTCAACGATGGTGATGAGTTTGTCCTCAGTCATCCATGCTCTTGCCCGGATGTTTCTGTGACTAAGTGCTGTATTTTCAACAAGTGCATACCAGCAAAACAAACATATAGCACAAGATATTTATATTAATGTATAATATTCATAAAAATCAACAATGTATCAGGTCACTATAATTTCTAAGCCATCTCCTATAAATATGTACAGATTTTCTCCACAAAATGATCGAAGCCATCAATATTTTTCAGCCCTAGTCACTAAAGACTCTCCAGCCGCTCAGCAGGGACACTAAGTCACCAGCAGTCTTAAAAGACAATTTCGTATTACCAGTCACTGGGGTCATTTTATTGATATTCCCAATCTATTCTGGGCCATACAGGTTTTTTTTTTTTCTTTTCTGCTTCATTCCACAAGACAGGAAGCAGAAAATATTTTTCAACTCTGCTGCACACTTAGAGAGAGTATGGGCATACAAAGCTTTCTTCTCATTAGGTTGCTTGGTTTCCTGTTAAAAGCAACCTATTCAAGGCAGCTGGGTGGCTCAGTTGGTTGAGCATCGACTTCAGCTCAGGTCATGATCTCACGGTTCATGAGTTCAAGCCCTGCATGAGGCTCACTGCTGTCAGCACAGAGCCGCTTCAGATCCTCTGTATCCCTCTCTCTCTGCCCCTCCCCTGCTCATGCTCTCTCTCGCAAAAATAAATAAAACATTTTTTAAAAAAAAAGGGTTCTAACCAGTGAAGCCAAGAGACCATGGATTAATTTTTAAATAATCCAAAAATTATAATACTATCTACATAAATCATGAATACAAATTTTATAAATAAAATACTACTTGAGAACAGAGACCAACCCTGTTTCCTTAGGGTGCCATGCAAAAGAACAGAAAGTGAAGTAACCAATCCCTTTTGGGGGAACTGAGGCTTAAGAACAGAGAACACAGTCAGTGCCATATTGTAATAGGATTCTGACCCTTGAATGATGTGGGAGTTAGAGGTGCCGACCCCTGCAATACATACTCAAAAATCTGTGTATAACTTTTGAACTTAACCACCTAATAGCCTACTGTTGACAGAAAGCTTTGTCGATAATATAAACAGTTGATTAACACATATTGTGGATGTGATATATATTGTATACTGTATTCTTACAATAAAGTAAGCTATAGAAAAGAAAATGTTATTAAGAAAGTCATAAGGAAGAGAAATACATTTCCAGTGCTGTATTTATTGAAAAACTCCACACATAAGCGGTGCTAAGTGATGCTTCACATAAGGTGAACCTGCTAAGTTCAAACCCAACTTGTTCAAGGACCAACTGTATTAGGCAAAGTTAGGCCACATATTTTTGTTATAACCAAAAGAGACTGCCTCTTTTCTAAAAAGTACACCGGGGAAATCTTAGCAGCCTTCAATGTCTCTACAGATCTCACAGTTAGTAGAAGAGACCTACTCTGGAAGGAGAAAGCTAAAAATGACAACAGATGCAGCGCCTGGGTGGCTCAGTCAGTTTAGCATCCGATTCTTAATCTTAGCTCAGGTCATGATCTTACAGTTCGCAGGATTGAGCGCCACACCAGGCTCTGTGCTGACTGTGTGGAGCCTGCTTGGGATTCTCTCTCTCAGTCTTTCTCTCTCTGCCCCTCACCCACTAATGCTCTATTTCTCTCTCTCTCTCTCTCTCTCTCTCTCAAAATAGATAAACATTTTTAAAAAGTGACAACAGATGTCGAAAACCAAGTGAATCATTTCAGAAATCTTCGTGTTACAAAAAGACATGTATACATTTTAGTAGCCTTATTTGAGTCTCTTCTCTGGAAAGCATACAAGTATGTACAAAGCAAATGATTTTTATTAAAATCAAGTCTTCAGGGTTATAACATGAAATCCTCCTAAAATTTAAGACCTTCCTCTTGTCCTGCTCTATTTACATTGATTGTCCAATAAGTAGAGATCACCTAAGATAGAAATGAGGATAAGTTTAGCAGAGTTGATACTAGTTGTGGATTTATAATAACCTGCATTTCTACATAAGTCTTCAGTATAATACGTTAGAAGCAGGAAAGAAAGTGGCTCTGTTTAGAATGGTAAGCACATCGACAGATTAATAATAATAGTAATAGGAGGGGAGCCAAGATGGTGGAACAGCATGGAAGTTTTTTGTGTGTTTCGCGTCCATGAGATACAGCCAGACCAACACTAAACCATCCTACACACCTAGAAAACTGATTGGAGGATTAACACAACAATCTGCACAACCTGAACCACAGAATTCAGCAGGTACACGGCGCTCAGAGGTGAACTTGGGGAGAGAGAAGCCAGTGGCGTGCAGGGAGCTGCTTTTGCAGGCGGAGAGAGGACAGAGACTGGCGGGGGGGGGGGGGGGGGGGTGAGGAGGGGGGGGGGGGAAGAATACGGGAAAAGCACTCCTCCCCAAAGCAGCTGGAGAGAAAGTGGAAAATTGGAAATAGCCACAGGGACTAAACTAAAAATGGAGAAAGGAGAAAGGAGAGAGCTTAAATTCCATTAAGACTATAAACAAGGGGAGCGCAAAGGCTGCAACTCCACAGTTCCATACCTGGCAGTGCTCTGGTGGGAAGGGCGAATCCCCAGGAACAGAGTAGGGTCCGGGAGGTTCTCGGGCCACACAGGGAAAAGCGGTTCCATTGCTAGAAGGACATTTGGTTGAGACTGTTGAAGCCACCTGGTCCCAGCAGACCCCAGAAGGCAGCCACATTCGCTGGTGCTGGGGCAAGGTTGTTGAGGGTGAAGCCTGGTGTCAGAGGTGTGTTGCAATTTTCCATGGTCCCTGAAACGCTGAGGCTACACTGTCTCATGATTTTGGGGCAGGGGGGGTGGCGGTGGGCTGGCACTGGCTGCAGTCTCAGGGCACCGGCAACAGCAGGATCCAGCGGGCCTTCCCGGGTGCAGTCGGCATTTGGCCATTGCTCAGCGAGACGCTCCTGCAGAGGGGCGGAGCCGGTCAAAGCCGCAGTCCTCCGGGAGTGAGGGGCCTGGGAAAACAGCTGCATCTGAGACAAAACTCGGGAGAGAGGTATTGCCTGGGGCCTGATCACGGGAAGCGGAAAAGCAGGGAGTGGACGAGAGCTGAAGACGGAGGAACGGTGCGCAACTGCTGATCCGGGCGAACAGACTGGGTGGCTGGGTGGTGCCATTTTTCACCGCAGCCGCGCCTGCGCATGCGCTCCGACGAGCACCTCAACAATCCACCCCAGTAGGCTAGCAGCGCCATCTAGGGGACAGCGGAGCTGTGACACTGAGCCCTGCCCAACCGGGCCAACTTCACTCTTCAAGAACACAAACCTCACTGACGGCTTAATCTATGGACTATAAAGAGCTACAGGGACTGACCTTTAGGGGAAAACAAAGCAATTTCAGTCCCACTTCAAACTGTTAGCAGGTTCATCTATTCAATTTTTTTTTCTCTCTTTCGCCTTTTTCTCTTTTACAATTCTTTTCTTTTTCTTGAATACAGGAAGAGAAAACGCTCATTTGTATTTTCAATTTTTATTTAAAATATCTGTCTTTAATTTTTATTACTGTATTTTTTACTTTTGTGTAAATTTTTGCAAATTCTACTTTACTTCCATCATTTTATTTTAGTCTACTTCAGTGTACTCACCTTTTCAAATTTTCAAACAATTTCCTTTTATTCTTTTTCTTTTTTCTCTTTTTCATTTCTTTTTCTTGAATGCAGAAAGAGAAAAACTTCATTTTTACTTTCAATTTCTTTCAAAAATATTTTTATTCAATTTTTATTACTATATTTTTTGCTTTATGTAAATTTTTCAAAATTCTATCTTACTCCCATCATTTTGTTTCAGTCTACTACAGTGTATTCACTTTTTCAAATTTTCAAACGATTTCTTTTTTTTGTCTTTTCCTTTTTTCTTTTGTATCTGTTTCCTCTTTTTCATTTTTTTCTTTTTTCTTAAATACAGAAAATGAAAAAATTCATATTTCTTTTTAATTTTTATTTAAAATATTTTTCTATAATTTTTTCTACTATATTCTCTACTTTTGTGTATTTTAGTCTACTTTAGCATATTCATTTTTTCAAATTGTCACACGATTTCCTTTTTTTTCCTCCCCCACCTTTTGTTTTGTTTGTTTCTCTAATCTGTCAAACCACTGTCTACACCCAGACCAAAACACACCTAGGATCTAGCATCATCTATTCGATTTTTGTGTGGGTGTGTTTTTAATTTTTAAATATTTTTTAATTTTAATTTTTTTAATTTCAATTTTTCTACCACATTAATTCCTTTTCTCCTTTCAAAATGACAAAACAAAGGAATTCACCCCCCAAAAAAAGAGCATGAAGAAACGACAGCCAGGGATTTAACCAACACAGACACAAGCAAGATGTCTGAACCAGAATTTAGAATCACGATAATAAGAATACTGGCTGGAGTCGAAAATAGATTAGAATCCTTTTCTGCAGAGATAAAAGAAGTAAAAAATAGAATGAAATTAAAAATGCTATAACTGAGCTGCAATCATGGATGGATGCAGTGACAGCAAGAATGGGTGAGGCAGAACAGATAATCAGTGATATAGAGGACAAACTTATAGAGAATAATGAAGCAGAAAAAAAGGGAGGTTAAGGCAAAAGAGCACAATTTAAGAATTAGGTAAATCAGTGACTCATTAAAAAGGAACAACATCAGAATCATAGGGGTCCCAGAGGAGGAAGAGAGGGAAATAGGGGTAGAAGGGTTATGTGAGCAAATCATAGCGGAAAATTTTCCTAACCTGGGTAAAGACACAGACATCAAAATCCAGGAAGCACAGAGGACCCCCATTAGATTCAACAAAAACTGACCATACCAACAAGGCATATCATAGTCAAATTCACAAAATACTCAGGCAAGGAGAGAATCATGAAAGCAGCAAGGGAAAAAAAAGGCCCTAACTTACAAGGGAAGACAGATCAGGTTTGCAGCAGACCTATCCACAGAAACCTGGCAAGCCAGAAAAGAGTGGCAGAATATATTGAGAGTGCCGAATCAGAAAAATATGCAGCCAAGAATTCTTTATCCAGCAAGGCTGTCATTCAAAATAGAAGAGGAGATAAAAAGTTTCCCAGACAAACAAAAATTAAAGGAGTTTGAGACCACTAAACCAGCCCTGCAAGAAATATTAAGGGGGACTCTCTGAGGGGACAAAAGATGAAAAAAAAAAAAATATATATATATATATATACATATATATAAATACCAAAAGCAACAAAAAATTAGAAAGGACCAGAGAACACGACCAGAAACTCCAACTCTACAGGCAATGAATTCAAACCTTTCAGTTCTCACTCTAAACCTCAATGGACTCAATGCTCCAATCAAATGACATAGGGTAACAGAATGGATAATAAAACAAGACCCATCTATATGCTGTTTACAAGAGACCCACTTTAGACCTAAAGACACCTTCAGATTGAAAATAAGGGGATAGAGAACCATCTATCATGCTAATGGTCAACAAAAGAAAGCTGGAGTAGCCATACTTATATCAGACAATCTAGACTTTAAAATAAAGACTGTATGAAGAGATGCAGAAGGGCATTATATCATAATCAAGGGCTCTATCCACCAAGAAGACCTAACAATTGTAAACATTTATGTGCCAAATGTGGAAGAACACAAATATATAAATCAATTAATCACAAACAAAAAGAAATTCATCCATAGTAATACCATAATAGTAGGAGACTTCAACACCGCACTCACAACAATGGACAGATCATCTAATCAAAAAATCAACAGGGAAACAATGGCTTTGAATGACACATTGGACCAGATGGACTTAACAGATATATTCAGAACATTTCATCCTAAAGCAGCAGAATATACATTCTTCTTCAGTGTACAGGGAGTGTTCTCCAGAATGGACCATATACTGGGACACAAATCAGCCCTAAAGGAAGTACAAAAAGATCGAGATCATACCATGCATATTTTCAGAACACAATGCTATGAAACTCGAAATCAACCACAAGAAAAAATTTGGAAAGGTAACAAATACTTGTAGACTGAAGAACATCCTACTAAAGAATGAATGGGCTGGGGCGCCTGGGTGGCTCAGTCGGTTAAGCGGCTGACTTCGGCTCAGGTCATGATCTCGCAGTCCGTGAGTTCGAGCCCCGCGTCGGGCTCTGTGCTGACAGCTCAGAGCCTGGAGCCTGTTTCGGATTCTGTGTCTCCCTCTCTCTGACCCTCCCCCATTCATGCTCTGTCTCTCTCTGTCTCAAAAATAAATAAACGTTAAAAAAATTTTTTTTTAAAAAAAGAGAATGAATGGGCTAGCCAAGCAGTTAAAGAAGAAATTAAAAAGTATATGGAAGTCAATGAAAATGATAGCACCACAAACCAAAACCTCTGGGACACAGTAAAGGCAGTCGTAAGAGGAAAGTATATAGCAATCCAGGCCTTCCTAAAGAAGGAAGAAAGATCTCAGAGACACAACCTAACCTTACACCTTAAGAAGCTGGAAAAAGAACAGCAAATAAAACCCAAAACCAGCAGAATACAGGATATAATAAAGATTAGAGCAGAAATTAATGCTATCGAAACAAACAAACAAACAAACAAAAAAAAACGGTAGAACAGATCAATGAAACCAGAAGCTGGTTCTTTGAAAGAATTAACAAAATTGATAAATCACTAGCCAGTTTGATCAAAAAGAAAAAGGAAAGGACCCAAATAAATAAAATCAAGAGTGAAAGAGGATATATCACAACCAACAGAGCAGAAATGAAAACAACAATAAGAGAATATTATGAGCAATTATATGCCAATAAAATGGGCTATCTGGAACAAATGGACAAATTCCTAGAAACATATACACTACCAAAACTGAAACAGGAAGAAACAGAATATTTGAACAGACCCATAACCTGTAAGGAAATCGAATTAGTAATCAAAAATCTGCCAAAAGACAAGAGTCCAGGGCCAGATGGCTTTCCAGGGGAATTCTACCAAACATTTAAGGAAGAGTTATCACTTATTCTCTTGAAGCTGTTCCAAAAAATAGAAATGGAAGGAAAACTTCCAAACTCTTTCTATGAAGCCAGCATTACCTTGATTCCAAAACCAGACAGAAACCCCACTAAAAAGGAGAACTATAGACAAATTTCCCCAATGAACATGGATGCAAAAATCCTCAACAAGATATTAGCCAACCAGCTCCAACAATACACAACCAAGTGGGATTTATACCTGGGATGCAGGGCTGGTTCAATATCCAGAAAACAATTAACGTGATTCATCACATCAATAAAAAAAAGGACAAGAACCATAATATCCTCTCAAGAGATGCAGGAAAGCATTTGACAAAATACAGCATCCTTTCTTGATAAAAACCCTCAAGAACGTAAGGATAGAAGGAGCATACCTCGAGATGATAACAGCATATACGAGCGACCCAATTCTAATATCATATCCTCAATGGGGAAAAACTGAGAGCTTTCCCCCTAAGGTCAGGAACAAGACAGGGATGTCCACTCTCGTCACTGTTATTCAACATAGTACTGGAAGTCTTAGCCTCTGCAATCAGACAGCACAAAGAAATAAAAGCCATCCAAATCGGCCAGGAGGAGGTCAAATTTTCACTCTTCACAGATGACGTGATACTCTATATGGAAAACCCAAAAGATTCCACCAAAACACTGCTAGAACTGATTCATGAATTCAGCAAAGTTGCAGGATATAAAATCAGTGCACAGAAATCGGTTGCGTTTCTATACACCAACAATGAAGCAACAGAAAGAGAAATCAAGGAATCAATCCCATTTACAGTGGCACAAAAAAAACATAAAATACCTAGGAATAAATCTAAGCAAAGAGGTGGAAAATCTATACACTGAAAACTATAGAAAGCTTATGAAAGAAATTGAAGAAGACACACAAAAAAAATGGAAAAATGATTCCATGCTCCTGGATAGGAAGAACAAATATTGTTAAAATGTCAATACTACACAAAGCAATCTACATATACGACGTGATCCCTATCAAAATAACACCAGCATTCTTCACAGAGCTAGCACAAACAATCCTAAAATTTGTATGGAACCAGAAAAGACCCCAAATAACCAAAGCAGTCTTCAAAAAGAAAACCAAAGCAGGAGGCATCACAATCCCAGACTTCAAACTATACTACAAAGCTGTAATCATCAAGACAGTATGGTACTGGCACAAGAACAGACACTCAGATCAATGGAACAGAATAGAGAACCCAGAAATGGACCCACAAACATATGGCCAACTAATCTTTGACAAAGCAGGAAACAATATCCAATGGAATAAAGACAGTCTCTTCAGCAAGTGGTGCTGGGCAAACTGGACAACGACATGCAGAAGAATGAACCTGGACCACTTTCTTACACCAGTCACAAAAATAAACTCAAAATGGATGAAAGACTTCAATGTAAGATAGGAAGCCATCAAAATCCTCGAGGAGAAAGCAGGCAAAAATCTCTTTGATCTTGCCCGCAGCAATTTCTTACTCAGCACGTCTCCAGAGGCAAGGGAAACAAAAGCAAAAATGAACTATTGGGACCTCATCAAAATAAAAGTCTTCTGCACAGCGAAGGAAACAATCAGCAAAGTGAAAAGGCAACCAACAGAATGGGAGAAGATATTTGCAAATGACCTATCAGATAAAGGGTTAGTATCCAAAATCTATAAAGAACTTATCAAACTCAACACCCAAAAAACAAATAATCCAGTGAAGAAATGGGCAAAAGACATGAATAGACACTTCTCCAAAGAAGACATCCAGATGGCCAACTGACACATGAAAAAAGGCTCCACATCACTCATAATCTCATCATCAGGAAAATACAAATCAAAATCACAATGAGATACCACCTCACACCTGTCAGAATGGCTAACATTAACAATTCAGGCAACAACAGATCTTGGCGAGGATGCAGAGAAAGAGCATCTCTTTTGCATTGTTGGTGGGAATGCAAACTGGTGCAGCCACCCTGGAAAACAGTATGGAGGTTCCTCAAAAACTAAAAATAGAACTACCCTATGACCCAGCAATTGCACTACTAGGTGTTTATCCAAGGGATACAGGTGTGCTGTTTCGAAGTGATACATGCACCCCCATGTTTATAGCAGCACTATCAACAATAACCAAAGTATGGAAAGAGCCCAAGTGTCCATCAATGGATGAACGGATAAAGAAAATGTGATATATATATATATATATATATATATATATATATATACATACACATACATACACAATGGAGTATTGCTCGGCAATCAAAAAGAATGAAATCTTGCCATTTGCAACTACATGGATGGAATCGGAGGGTATTATGCTAAGTGAAATTAGTCAGTCAGAGAAAGACAAATATCATATGACTTCACTCATATGAGGACTTTAAGAGACAAAACAGATGAACATAAGGGAAGGGAAACAAAAATAATATAAAAACATGGAGGGGGACAAAACAGAAGAGACTTATAAATATGGAGAACAAACAGGGTTGTTGGAGGAGTTGTGGGTGGGGGGGATGGGCTAAATTGGTAAGGGGCATTAAGGAATCTACTGAAATCATTGCTTCAGTATATACTAACTAATTTGGATGTAAATTTTAAAAAATAAAAAATAAAGTTAAAAAAATTAACATTTACAGTGAGGTGCCTAGGTGGTTCAGTTGGTTAGGTGTCCAACTGATGACTGGCTCAGGCATTGATCTCACAGTTTGTGGGTTCGAGCCTCCTGTCAGGCTCTGTGTTGACAGCTCAGAGCCTGGAGCCTGTTTCGGATTCTGTTTCTCCCTCTCTCTCTGCCCCTCCCTGGCTCGCACTGTCTCTCTTTCAAAAATAAATAAACATAAAAAAATTAAAAATAAATAAATAGTAAATAAAAATTAACATTTACAGAAACATTGTAAACATAAAGGTAGAAAAAATATATATATGCATATATATAGTAGTAAAATATAGCATAATATTTGCCATTCTAACCATTTTTAAACGTACAGTTCAGTGGCATTAATTACTTTCACAATGTTGTGTAACCATCACCACTATCTACTGTTCCCAGAACTTTTCTGTCACTCCATATAGTACTCATTAAACAATAATCCCTATGCTTTCCTCCTCCAACCCCTAGTAACTTCAATCTACTTTCTGTCTCTATGCAGTTGCCCAATCTAGATATTTCATATAAATGGAATCAGAGAATATTTTGTCATTTTGGGTCTGGTTTATTTCACTTAGTATAATGTTTCCAAGATTCACCCATGTTGCAGAATGTATCAAAATTTCATTCATTTTTATGACTGGATAATATTCCACCCTATGTATGTACTAAAATTTTGTTTACCTATTCATCTATTAATAGACACTTGGCCTGTTTCCACCTTCTGGCTTTCGTGAATAATGCTGCAAATTATGTTGTCATACGAGTTTCTGAACCCTTGTTTTCAAATCTTTGGGGTATATACACACAAGTGGAATTGCTGGGTCATTTGATAATTCTATATATAACTTTTTGAGGAACCATCAAATGTTTCCATAGTGGCTGCCTCATTTTTTATTCCCATTAACAATGTATGTGGGTTCCAATTTCTTTATATACTTATCAATGCTTGTTAGTTTATTTATTTATTATTATTTACTCATCCTATTTGGTGTAGTGTTTCATTATGATTTTGATCTGCAATTCCCTAATGACTAATGCCGATTTATTTGTAAAAGCCACATTAAGTAAAAGTGTTAGCATTTCTGTTTCTAAATGCTCATTTCGGGTCTTTTATTTTCTAAAGTGATCTTTAAAACTTTGTATCCTTAGATCAATTTTTTAAATTTTCTTTATAGGAAAGAATAAATTTATTTGCATTTTTTTCCATTTGTAATATATTCTAGAGCTAAATTCAACAATGTTTTTTTTTAAATTTTTTTTTTCAACGTTTTTTATTTATTTTTGGGACAGAGAGAGAGACAGAGCATGAACGGGGGAGGGGCAGAGAGAGAGGGAGACACAGAATCAGAAACAGGCTCCAGGCTCCGAGCCATCAGCCCAGAGCCCGACGCGGGGCTCGAACTCACGGACCGCGAGATCGTGACCTGGCTGAAGTCGGACGCTTAACCGACTGCGCCACCCAGGCGCCCCTAAATTCAACAATGTTTTGATGAAAATGTATGATTTTAATATTTCTTGATGTTTATTTATTTATTTTTAGAGATAGAGAGATAGAAAGAAAGCAGGGGAGGGGCAGAGAGAGAGGGAGACAGAGAATCCCAAGCAGGCCCCATGGCGTCAACACGTAACTCCATTCAGGGTTCAAACTCACATACCATGAGATCATGACCTAAGCCAAAATTAAGATTCAGAGGCTTAACAGACTGAGCCACCCAGGGGCCCCTGTTTTAATTTTTCTAGGTGTGCAAATATTCATGGAGCATTCCAAACCAAACTGGTAGCAGCAGAGAATACAATCAATGTCCAGATATTACGAAGCTCTATTTTTTTAACGAAAGAGAGCAGGGGATGGCAGGGAGAGAGGGAAGGAGAGAATCCCAAGCAGGCTCCATGCTGTCAGTGCAGAGCCCAACTGGGGGCTTGATCTTACGAACCTGGAAATCATGACCTGAGCCGAGATCAAGAGTCAGATGCTTAACAGATTGAACCACCCTGGTACCCCTGCTAAGCAATTTAATAAAAACTTCTTATTAATCTAATTTAAATAATCTAAAACACTCTTCTAGTTCTATGAGAGACTCTTTAAAAGATTATATAAATTACTTTCTCTGTGTATTACCTTCTTGATCAAGTACATGCCTGCTTATTAAAAATGTACCTCTGTTTTGGGGCGCCTGGGTGGCTCAGTCGGTTAAGCGTCCGACTTCGGCTCAGGTCACGATCTCGCGGTATGTGAGTTCGAGCCCCGCATCAGGCTCTGTGCTGACTGCTCAGAGCCTGGAGCCCGTTTCAGATTCTGTGTCTCCCTCTCTCTCTGACCCTCCCCCGTTCATGCTCTGTCTCTCTCTGTCTCAAAAATAAATAAATGTTAAAAAAAAAATTAAAAATGTAGCTCTGTTTTAAAATACCTTATGAATATCATCTGATCCACATGACTTTGTAAGATACAAATAAAAACATTTGTCTATCTTAATATTTAGTCCTTGTTCAAGCTCATGCCTGTTTTCATATTATTATTTTATTTTTCTCAAAGTGTAAAACTTGGCATTTAATTTTTAAGAGCTGTTGGACATGACAAGAATTAATTATCATACTTTAAACATAAGTGTAGTGCTCTAAAAGTATGATATGTATAGTAGTTGGTAATTAAGCCATAAGTTAGACATCCAGTGGTTTTAAAGCATTAAATGTATTAAATTCTGTACATTGTTTGACATGCAGATTACCTGTTCCTAATAGGTAAAACTCCTTCCAAAGAATTTTTTATTTTCATAATTTATTCTTCATAAAAGTATATATCAGTTTGGTATTTCCTAATTTAATAATTCATACTAGTATAGAGAGAAAAATAACTCATGTATAAATACACTATGACTAAATTATATTCAATAGTTCAAAGACTTAGACAAATATTTCTCCTTTCAATATCATTCTATTAAATATTCTAGAATTAATGTATGGAGTTGTCAAATCACTATGTAACTAGCATAACTTTTGGTGTCACCTATACTTCAGTTTAAGAAACAGTCTAAAATAAGGCACAATGGAAGCTGTTCTGTTTTTTCTTCTTAAAATGAGCGTCACTTAGACAAAGGATCGCCACTTTAAGTTTTTTTCTCTTATCTGTTTCCCACAGACATGCTCACCAACAAACCTCTCCCACTCAGAAGCATGGAAATAGACAGGCTGAAGATGTGGAAAGGATGTATGTCTGCGATACGGAAACAGGAGTGGGCTGCTTCATTTCTGTCTCCTTCTGGAGGATCAAACTGATACTAATCCTGCAAAACACACAGAGAAAAATCTCATTTTCCAAAACACACTCACACACAAGTCATTGGAGTAATAGCGGGAGGGATTCTTGAACAGCTCTAACTTCAAAAAAGGGGCGAGGGAGTCTTAACTGCTAACAGAATAGTCTAAAACATAATCAATTATCAGTAGGTTGTAAGCATTCCTTGTCCAGGGGATCTTAATAATGCCCTTGACGAACAATTCTTCAAGGAATAAGGGGAAGTAACTGAGAGCACATTCACCAAAAAGAAAAAAAATAAGCATAAATAGCTGACCTAAAGAATAAAATAGGGGCAAGCATCGTGATCTTGTGTCAACCAGGCTTATTTCTACAAAAGAGGAGAAAGATGTCTTGAGGCTACGTAAACTTTTGAGTCCCTGGATAACAGGTATGGTCTTGTTAACAACAATGTAAATAAACAACCACAAAAAACGTGAACTTTGAGTAATGTTTGCCTAAAAGAAATGGTTAAATCACGTCCGGATCTGAGGGACCTCATCCACCAAAAGGAATGACAAAACAATCTACAACCAGCTCTTTGGGTTCTTTTAAAGTCTGAGTGCATGAAGCAGAGTGGAATGTACCTAACTGTGCCCAGGAGAACTGTAACACCTAATTGACCTCTAACTGACACTCAGGAGAGGGTGTTCGCAGTCAGGAAGCTCCATCTCAATTCTTTCTGTGAAGTGTGACCACAAGCCCTGCAGAGCAAAAGCAGGAACCTCTCAAGCAAGAGCTCTTCATAATTTACTGCCTGCTAGCTGCAAAGAAGAAAGCGTTTAAGTGATAAAGGGATTCTGCTCCTCAGCCAAGTGCGGTGGGTATCGGAGAAATCGTAAGGAATATGTGGTTATGCGCGCGCACACACACACACACACCACACATCCTTCAAAAGCATATCTGACAGCAAGTGGCTGTGATAAGGAGCGGGCTGACTGCTAAATATCTAAACCATTCTCTGCAAAGAGGAGGGCTTGGATTTTTTTTTTTTTTTTTTTGATCAATCAATCATAGGACATCTCCTGGAGTTCTCACTGGCCATAAAGAAAATCAGAATAATGCTGTTTCTAAGCATCCATCATACACAGATACTTGTATCTTCTCTTGATAAATGGGCATAGGTATATTGAACAGGAATGTACCTAAATGTATTGTTGGGGTTTTTTAGATACAACATGAGTGGTAATGAATATGCTAAGCTATATCTTTTACTGTATCCTATTTAATTTTATTATTTGATATTTCATATAAATACTCCTGGACCTACTATTCAAGGATTTGTTTTCATCCAGCTTCTCCAGCTTCTTGGAAAGAACCCCCCCCCTTTAAAATATAAATAAAGGGGCTCCCGGGTGGCTCAGTCGGCTGAGCATCCAACTCTTGATTTCGGCTCGGGTCACAATCCCAGGGTGTAGGATTGAGCCTTGCATTGGGCTACAATGAGCATGGAACCTGCTTAAGATTCACTCTCTTGGGGCGGCTGTGTGCCTCAGTTGGTCAAGCCTGAGACTTCTGCTCAGGTCACAGTTGGTGGGGGTCGAGGCCCTCATGCTCTGCGGTGATGGCTTGGAACCTGCTTCCGATTCTCTGTCTCCTTCTCTCTGCCCTCCCCTGCTTGTGCGCATGCTCTCCTGTCTCTCTCTCTTCTCTCTCTCTCTCTCTCTCACACACACACACACACACTTAAAAAAAAAAAAAGAGATTATCTCTCTCTCTCTGCCCCTTCCCCGCTCTTGCAATGACTCTCTAAAATAAAAATAATAATAATAAATATAAATATAAATTAAAAATGTGTCAACACTCCTTTCCCATCAGGACAGGAAATGTGATACTTCCACTAGGAATCCAGACTTCCTGGGACCCAAAAGAAAAATCTCACGTTGGTCTTCGTGGTGATTCTCGCTTGAGATGGTTGCTTAGTCACAGCGGCAGGTTTCTCAGCTCGTCACGGTGTCTCAACATAACTTTTTTCAGATTCTTGCATCTCCATTGAGCATAAACGGCTCTCTTAATTCTTCAGCGCACAGTTAAAATAAGGGTGCAGTTTTAACAAAACCTTATTAATCTGATCCTCTAGCAGAGTCAGTGACCTCAAAACTCAGAGAAGAATGGCCCAGGGAACACTAAACAAATGCTGATAATCATTAAAAATGGAATTAATAGTGTACACCTGAAATTAATATAACTATATATTATATTATATTATATTATATTATATTATATTATATTAATATAAATATATAAATTAATAATATAATTATTTTTTTGAGAGAGGGAGAGGGAGACAGAGCATGAGTAGGGGAGAGGCAGAGAATGAGTGAGACACAGAATCTGAAGCAGGCTCCAGGCTCTGAGCTGTCAGCACAGAGCCCAACGCGGGGCTCAAACTCACAAACCATGAGATCATGACTGGAGCCGAAGTCGTATACTTAACCAACTGAGCCACCCAGGCGACCCTAGAATTAAATTAAGAAAAAAATTAAAAAATTTTAAATTTTAAAAAACAATGAGACTGTGTGTTCAGGAGGCTGAGCTGGAGAGGCTAAAAATAAATAAATAAATAAATTGAATTAAAAGCTGCTGCCTCAGGCTTCCCTCTGGATTTAGTTCAGAAAAGGGAATTGTCCTAGACCTCTGTCCTTAGTGAAGGCTGAATTAACATTAAATAGTAACAACATAATGGGTATGAAAATCACCATGGTCCTCTCTAGTTATGGCATCAGCTGATGGGAGGAAGAAGCATATACCCCCTCAATAGCTCAGAAAGAGATATGCATGCCAGAGGATACATGATAAAGTCTAGGAAAATGTAGGGATCTGCCACCACAGGTTCTAGGTATCCAATGTTTGCAATATTTCTTTTGGGTCCAAAATGCAATACATGCTGCTTTTATCTTTTATCTCCTACCACTAAGAGAATCACAACCATTGGTGGCCTCTTTGGACTTTGGAAGAAACAGGCACTGCAATTTGGTGGCCTTCCCTGCTACATTTGCCAAGTAACCCATAGAGCTGGCCATGTGGAGTGGGGTCAGTGCAGATGAAAACCCTAGAACTGGATTCAGCTGGGTCAGGCTTCTGGTCAGGCTTCTAAATCGTCTTTACGTGTCATTGTCCATTAACCCATTACGGCATAACCAACCATCCCAAGTCAAATTTGTACAATCACAGCGATCGTTTATTTAACTCACACATGTAAAATTTGAGCAGGACTCCATAGAGATAACGCATCTCTCTTCTTCAATGTCCAGGCCTAAGCTGACATACCTGGAATGGCTGGGGGATTAGAACATCTGAGGACTCGCCAGGTAATCTCTCCATGCGGCCTCTATAGAATCATTCTATGTAGCCTGAGCTTCCCCCACAGCATGGCAGATCTGGGGTGGCCAAATTTCATACGTGCCTGCTCAGGGTTCCAAGTAGAATCTGTCAGGCCTTCAAGAGGCAAAGCTCAGAGTAGGCTGTGTGTCACTTCTGTCATAGGTTATTGATCAAGCAAGTTACAGATTCAAGGGTAAAGGATTAGAACACTTTTCAGGAAGTGTAGTAAAAAAATATACAGCCATCTTTAACCTCCGGCAATCATGGATCCGACAGTACTCAGATTATCTGTGACTGAACAGATTGCTGAACCAATCTTACCGTAGGCCTTAAATGTAAAAATCACAATGGGCAAAACCATGCCCATCCTAACAAGAAACTGTTCACTTTTTGAGAAACAGTTTGGGGCTTGCTGCTAAGCTCTGATAGAGACTGACCATATGAATATGGGACACCAAGTAATCAAGAGACCCGAGCAGAACATCATCAAGTGAGTGACATCTGACCCACCAGCTGAAGAAAGTCATGCCCAACAGACATGCCAAGCGGAAGAGGTCTATACTTTATCAGGCATAGACAGGTCCCGAGGACACAGTTAGTGACATGGTGGGGGATTCACATCCCAGGATGCCTGTTCTGCTACACATCACTTAGCCTCAGCAAACACCTGGGTCTCATTCAGAATTCCCTCTGACTTGAAAACTGAGAAGGAAAAACCCTAAGCCTGGTTTACAGATGGTTCCTCACAATAGCCTGACGTCACACAAAATTGGATTATTATGGCTGTACATTTTCCACTAAAGGTGGTCCTGAAGGACAATGGGAATGAAAACTTATCCTCCGAGTGGGAAAAATCTCGAGCAACATATTCATTGTTGTGTTGTCTCAGGTGTGTGATTCTTACTATCAGAGGGAGATCAGAGTGCTGATGTATGGTTGGGGACAAGGAGAAGTATGCATTTTATTTAGGGAATCCTGCTGGGTCCCTCCTATTGCACCCACATGTGGTTGAACAAGAGAAAGAAATAATTCAGCAACCTAGTACAAGCAGGATCATCAAGAGTTCAATCTCCCAGGAACAAAGTTCAAGTCACCCGTCAACTAAAGAAACCATCCAGTGAAGGTGTTGGTTAAAAGCAAAGGACATGTAAAATGAGCAGTTAAGAAAGAAATTATTATATATCATGTATGACCTTGTGAACAGGTTTATAAACGAGGGCTAGTGATCACCCACATTTTTGCATCGTACTATTATATTTGTATTTGTATCTGATTCTGTTTTTTCTTCCCACTCTCCACTCTCACCAGTGATATTATACAGGATGTGTGGGTAATGATATCTTAGTGCAGAGATTGTAGGATATCAAGATGCTGCTGAGTTACGAACTAAAAGAAGAATGAACATAAATCAGAAGTTAATGCAGAAACTGATGAGACTTTATGCTATTGCTTTCAGAGAGAAGGTTGTTTTTGTTTGTGCAGGAATGGATCCATTATGTTAGACAGCAGCACTTTGAAGTTACTATGAGGTTATGTGGAACTTTAAATATCAAAAGATGGGGAGAGGTGAATGTTGAAAAGCCAAAGGGGTGAACCAGGGAGAGAACTTACACAGACTCACACACCACGAATTCCAGCCCCGCCCCACCCTGCTCGAGGGTATCTTCCTGCACTACAGTGTGTGGAAGTGAAAGTTGTATATTAACATACCAAAGGAAGAGAAACGTTATTTCAATAGATGCGAAGTAACATTCTATAAAAATCAGCTTGTATTCATGATTGTTTCAAAGCTCTTAACAACAAGAAATAAAAGGTGATTCCCTTAACCAGATAAAAGAATTTGCCAGCCCTGGTAGCAAAAGTCATCTCATATTGAAATATATGTGCATTTCCACTATCACTTATGATGCTTCAAGCTAACACAGTAAAAAGGAAAAACAAATGAAATATAAATATGAAGTAAAACAGAAAAATGTGTCATTGTTTGCAGATAATACATTTGTGTACCAAAAAAAAAAAAAAAGTAACAAAAAAATCCTACAATATATCTAACACTTATTAAGCCCTTACTGTATCAGGCACTTTTCTAAGTTGTTTATTTACAAAAAGTAACTTAATAAAGAAGTTATTAGCAAAAAGTATATTCTTTACCAAAAAATAAATACTTTGGATAAAATATTACAATTTTTAACAGTTTAGCAAGTAGTTAGATACGTGCATACACAACATACACAATAAAATAATGGTCCTGTAGGGGCACCTGGGTGGCTCAGTCGGTTAAGCTGCTGACTTCGGCTCAGGTCATGATCTTGCAGTTTGTGAGGTCGAGCCCCGCATCGGGGCTGTGCTGACAGCTCAGAGCCTAGAGCCTGCTTTGGATTCTGTGTCTCCCTCTCTCTGCGCCTCTCCCTTGTCTCGCACTCTCTCTCTCTCTCTCAAAAATAAATAAACATTAAAAAGATATATTTAAAATAATGGTCCTATAAATATTGGAATCTAAAAACAAAATATGAAATAAAAAAGTCTAGTTCCAATAGAAATAAATGTACAAGTAGACTAGGAATAACCAAATTAATAATGAATAACACTTATAAGGAGAAAATACAAACAGAGAGATATACAAATGTCCTAAAAGAGAAGACCCAATATGGCATATATTTCACGTCTCTCCAAATTTGTCTATAAATCAGTGTAATTCAAGTCAATGTACCAATAAGGTTTTTGCTAAAAATTGACAAGCATTTGATTTGCATTTGAATGCATATTTAAAAGTCGACATATGAAAATAACCAAGAAATTAAAGGATAAACAAAAAAATGAGGAATCGGGGGTTATTTTGAAACTATGGCAACTAAACAAGTATATCAGTGGAGATAGCTTTGGAAACAATAAGAACCAACCGACAAACAAAGAAGTAAATATGCACATAAAGGGAAACTTCATATATGACAGAAGTAGCATCACAAATTAGGTCAGGTAGAAAAATAAATAATATGATACCTAATGAATTTAAATAAACAAGTATAAAAAAAGCAAAGTAAATACTTAAAAACTCTTTGAAAGAAATATAAGAGAATACCTTTAGGATATCAAGACCAGAAGATTTTTTTTTTTAGAGAGAAAGAGAGAAGAGTGGGAGTGGGGGAGAGGGGCAGAGATAAAGAGAGAGAATCTTAAGCAAGCTCCACGCTCAGCACAGAGCCTGACCCAGGGCTCAGTCCCACAAACCTGGGATCATGGCCTGAGCCCAAATCAAGAGTTGGACACTCAACCAACTGAGCGACCCAGGTACCCCCGAGAAGAAATTTCTTAAACAGGATGTAGAAAGCTCAAATCATAAAGAAAAATACACTACAAAATTAATATATCTCATATGACAAAAGTAACTATAAACAAGGTTAAAAAGCAAGCAATGGACTGTGGAGACATTTGAAACATATAAAGCATACAAAAAATTACTAGAGTGTATGAAGAATTTCTACACAAAAAACAGTGAGCCCACAGTAAAGTATTCAAACAGGAATTCACTGAAAGAAAAAGCACGTGGGCAGCAAATGAATCTTGCAGCTCATCTGCATTTGTGTTGGGTCCGTGTAACTGCGTTTTGGCAAATAGGATGTGAAGAGAAGTGATGGATGACACTTTCGATGCTAGGGAACAAAAAGATAATGAAACGGAGAAGGAGGAGGAAGAAGAAGCGGTGGAAGAAAAGGAAAGGCAGTGAGGAAAAGAAAAGGGCACCTGTCACCACCCTGTGTGGTCCTCTCTTCCCCATAACTCGGACAGAAGTGAAGGTAAAATACTCCTGATGGCAGGGCTACAGGATGAAGGAAGTCCGCTTGTTACCATGTTAATCATTATGGAAGAAATGGAGAGTTCAAGGCTTATTACTGCAGCATAGACCAGCCCTAACCTCACTAATGTATGACACTAAGTCCTCTGTAGCCACGATTTCTCCATCCCAGTCGATGACAACTGCATCCCTCAAAATATCCGACCTCCTCTTTTTAACACCCAATATCCAACCTATCAGTGGATCTCACGGCTCTGCCTTCAGAAAACATCCAGAATTAAACTTTGATAATCACCACCCAAGTGATCTTCATCTATCACGTGGGTTACTGCAGTGGTCGAGAAATTACTCTCCCTGCGTCCTTATCATTCTCTGAGAGTCTAGTAACTATGCAACACAGTAACTATAGTGGTTCTCCTGGAACTGCTCCTCAGGATTTTCCGTGACATGGTGTCGGCAGTGCAGCTGCTTTAAACTTCCCAAACACCTCCAGAAAACTGGATAGAAACACCAGTACAACTAAAGACAATGGGGATGAGAGACCCAGAAAATGGACAGAAGCTGGGAACAAGCCAGCCCACAGCGGTGGTTGGACAGGCACAAGATAGCTGTGTAAAAGGAGCAAGAAGCTCAAGACAACTAAATAGCTTAAAAGTCATAGATACATACCTTCCCCAAAAGGGAAGGATGTATCCTGAGGGGAAATGTGGGATGGGAAAGATGGGAACAATACGTGAAATTAAGAAAAGTCCCGGGGAGCCTGGGTGGCTCAGTCATTTAAGCGTCCTACTACAGCTCAGGTCATGATCTCACTGTTCTCCAGTTCAAGACCTGCTTTGGGCTCTGTGCCGACAGCTTAGATCCTGGAGCCTGTTTTGGATTCTGTGTCTCCCTCTCTGTCTCTGCCCCTCCCCTGCTTGTGCTCTGTCTCTATCTCTCTCTCTCAAAAACTAAATAAACATTTACAAAATAGGAAAAAAAATAAAAGAGAGAGAAGAAAAGTCCTCACTGGCTCAGAGTTGCAGGTAAGTGCCAAAGCCACACAGGTGGAAGAAACTAAAATGGATGTGAGGGTTCAATAAAACCCCACAAATATCCAGAAAATACTTCCCTCCTCCAGAAAGACAGTGCCTCATTCTGCTGGAAACAACCAAATTGAGCAAGGAAAGAATCATGTGAATCAAAGAGAGAGAGGTGGGCAGTGGGAGGGAGGGATTTTTGAGGGACTCAGAGAAAGGAAAACCCAAGAAATATGAAGTATTTTGGAAAACAAGGCCTATGGACCTCAGGGACAAGAAGCACAAAATCTTTCTAAACCAGACATAGCTGTGAGAAACAAACAAGTGGCTAACAGAGAAGGTATATATTTAATCTTTGCTGGTAAAAACAGAAAGAAATTCTTAGACTGTGATTCAGAGAAAGCCACCCTGGCCGGCTCTTCTCCTAATACCCCAGGAAATCTCATCTTATTTTGTTCCTCATTCAAACATGGAGAATAACACGAACAGAAACTCTTTCTAACATCGTACAAAATCATTACAATCAAAACATAAATGAGATCTTAACAAATTAAGATAAACAATGAGATCTCACCAGAAAAATGAGGTCACAGAGCAGATAAAGGCTGCAATGTAATGTTTCAATAGTAGACAACAATTAATGCCTTGATAAGATATTAATGCCTTGATTTCTCACAAATGAGAAATAGAAAAGCTCAGAATAGATATCAGTAAAGAATTAAGAAAACAGAAAGTATATAAGAACACTAAGTAGAAGAACACAGGAGTAAAGAGACACTATAAAGACACAGGGAAATAGGAATAAGAAAAAGAAAATCGAGGGGGAAATCAAACAGAAATAAAGTCAACTATTTTTAAAAAGGACTGGACTTGAGAAATGTGTGTGCAGGAGGCAGAAAAATGTCTCCTACCAACCTAATCCCAGAAACCTGTGAAAATATTGCCTTGCCTAGTAAAAGGATTCTGCAGGTGTGATTAAGTTCAGGATGTTGAAATGGGGAGATTATCCTGGATTACTCAGATGGGTACAATACAATCGCAAAGGTAATTATAGGACTGAGGTAATAGTCAGAGTCAGAGGATGTGTGACAACAGAAACAGAGGTCACAGGGATGCGGGACCATGAGCCATAGAATCCAGACAGCTTCCAGAGGCTGGAAAAGGCAAGGAAATAGATTCTCTTTTATAGCTTCCAGATAGAACACAAACCAACCAACCTTGACCTCTGACTTCCAGAACTCTAAGACAATACATTTGTGTAGTTTTAATTCATAAAATTTGTGGTAACAAATATTTTTAAAAAATTGTTATAGCTACCATAGGAAACTGATAAAGAAAATGTGATAGACATTGAAGATGTAAAGTGAGAAAACCACATATATATCTTCGAAATCTTCAAAGAAGAAAACCAAAGTAATGGAAAAAGAAAAATACTTAAAAACATGATTGGAAAATATTTCCTGAAATAGAATAGTAAAGAGCAGATCACACTGTGTATCTGGGAAAATTGACCAGAAATGATCAGCCTTGGGCCATATTCTATTTTTTTAAGGTTATTTTTGAGAGAGAGAGAAAGAGAGAGAGAGAGCAGAGAAATGGGCAGAGAGAGAGAGGGAGAGAGAGAATCTCAGGTAGGCTCTGCAACACTGGAGTGGAGTCTGATGTGGGGGCTCAAACCCACAAACCATGAAATCATGACCTGAGCCAAAACCAAGAGTTGGACACTTAACTGACTGAGCCACTCAGACCCCTGGCCTTAGGCCATATTCTAAGCCAAAATTACTATTTTTTTTAATAATGGGGGGGGTATTCCCTTTAGTTTACAGACAAGAAGTCAAAATCATTTATAACAACTATCAAATTAGTATGAGGATCCTTCAAAGCAACATTTATGTTAGAAAAAGCATGTAGCAACTTTTTAAAGGATGTTAAAGAATAGAAAATGTGAGAAGAATTTTATGGACAGCCAAACTTGTCTTCAACATAAAAGCCACAGACAAGCAACTAAAAATATGGAAGACCTCAAGGAGTATCATTCCCTAATCGCTTTGTGACAAATCTACCAAAGAATGAGCTTCAAACAAAATGTTTGTAGAAAGTTTGGCAAATATTTAAGTTGGTGGAACTAAGGTTGAAAGACAGGGAAAAGGGCGAAAAATAATAGTAGTTTTCACATGTTCAGACATTAATATCAACACAACTTACAAGTTAGGAATAGTGGACAATGAAATAAGCCTGTGGATTACCACAGATGAATTAATTATATTACCTGAGGCTAACAACTGAAGTAGTGGAAGGTTCAAGTGTATTGAAGACTTGAAATATATTTAAGACTCAACAGTATATTTAGAATAATAAATAAGGTGGTTGAAGCTTAAGTAATTTAGGAAGTAAAGATTAACACTAAAATAATGCTAGAGATCAAATTTAGAAGGTAAGGGCAAGGGAGAGAGAGTAACTTTAGTCTCATTTGTGGTAGAAAATCAACAAATAGTATCTAAAAGAAGAGAAGATTAAGAGTAATGTAAAAAAAATAGTGTAAATTAGGGGCTCCTGGGTGGCTCAGTCGGTCAAGCATCTGACTTTGGCTCAGGTCATGATCTCACAGTTCGTGGGTTCGAGCACCTCATTGGGCTGTGTGCTGACAGTTCAGAGCCTGGAGCCTGCTTTGGATTTTGTGTCTCCCTCTCTCTCTGCCCCTCCCCCTGCTCACACTCTGTCTCTGTCTCAAAAATAAATAAACATTAAAAAGAAATTTTAAAAATAGTGCAAATAAAACTACTAGATTGAAGAGTCAAAACTTCCTAAATACCAAAAGAATTATCAACAGAAAAGGCTTAAAAGGACACTTAATTGAAATAATTTTCAATTGAAATGTTGAGCCATACAGAAAATAGACAAGATAGCAAACTGAAACCAAAATATCAGTAAGTAAATGTAAATGCGCTTAAATCACTTACTAAAAAATTCAGATTGCTTATATAGCAAAACCCAATTCTTTGTCATACCTGAAACAGAGGGATTTGGTAAAGTTAAATATTGAAGAATAAACAAAGATATGCAAAGCAATACAAAATAATGCCAAGAATAATATCTTGAGGTAGAATTATGTAAAATAAAAATATATTAAACGAGTCAAATAAAGGCCACTTTATAATGTGAAAAGCTACATTTCAAAAAAAGAGCATAACACTAATATGTATCTACTCAAAAAACACAATCTTCAAAATTTTCCAATTTGCTTCAGAGGTAACCACTGTTCTGGAAATTCACAAAAATATAATCACATGAGTCTGGCTTCTTTCATTTGATATGATACTTTTGGAGTTGTATGGTGTTGTATGTATTGGTGTTTTGTACTTAATTTATTAGTGTTCTAGTCTATGAATATACCATTTATCCACTTTTCTATTGAGGAAATATTTTTTCCAGTTTGTGATCATTATGAATAATTCTGCTATGGTATTCATGAAACTTCTTGTGATCACGTTTTTATTTCCCCTGAGTAAATACCCAATATGGAATTGTTGGGTCATAGGGAAGAAGTCTGTTTAACTTTACGAAGAACCGTCAGTTTTCCAAACAGGTTGTACCATTTTACATACAAACAATGTATGAGCGTCCCTATTAGTCAAAATCCTCTTCAAAATTAGGTAATTTCAGAGTTTTCTATTTTACCTTAGCAATGTTTGCATGGTGGTTTACACTGTGGTTTGTATTGTAAACCCTCTCGTTGTGGTTTCAGTTTGCATTTTCCAGGTGACTATTGACATTGAGTACATTTTCATTTGCTTATTGACATTTGTAATATTTCTTTGTGAAGATTTTATTCAAATAACTTGCCCATTTTTTTTAATTTTTTTTAACGTTTATTTATTTTTGAGACAGAGAGAGACAGAGCATGAACAGGGGAGGGTCAGAGAGAGGGAGACACAGAATCTGAAACAGGCTCCAGGCTCTGAGCTGTCAGCACAGAGCCCGACGCGGGGCTCGAACTCACAAACTGCGAGATCATGACCTGAGCCGAAGTTGGCCGCTTAACCGACTGAGCCACCCAGGCACCCTTAATTTGCCCATTTTAATTGAGTTGTTCTTTTTATTATAGATTTGTAGGAGTTTTTAATAGATTCTAGATATAAATCTGTGCCAGATATATGTACTTAAATATTTTCTTCCCAACTATAGCTTGAATTTTCATTTTTTTAACTGTGACTTTTGATAAAAAGTTTTGAGGATGTCCATCAATTTATAATTTCTTTTTTCATATAAAATATTATTAAGTTTTATAAATTCATTAAATTCTAGCAATTGTATAATTCTAAATCTATTTCAAATAATTTTTTAAAATATGGAGTGATATGGTGGTCAATATTATTTTTTTTCAATATGAATACTTGGCACCACATATTAAAAAATATCCCTTCCCCCCCTACTGAATTGCATTGGCAATTCTGTTGAAAATTGTTTGACTGTAAAAATGTGGATCTGTTTTTGATTGCTCGTTCTGTGTCATTGAGTGTTGACTATGTTTAAGCAAATAGCACACTGTCTTGATTATTATATCTTTACAAAAAATTTTAAATCAGGTATTATAAATCTTCTAACTCTTGTTTTTCAAGATTGGTTTGTCTATTCTAGGTTCTCTGTGTCTCCATATGAAATTTATAAAAATTGCACTCACAATACAGTTACTTTTCCAAAAGTGACTTTGTATACTCACACCTTGCTAAACATGCTTATTAATTCTAGTAGGTTTTTACTTTTTTTTCCTCTAGATTTACCACCTATACAATCATGTCATCAGCAAATAAACATAGTACTGTTTTTTCTTTCCAATCCTCCTGACTTTAGGTTTTTTTTAAATCATTTATTGCCCTAAGTAGAACCTCTAGTGTAATAATGACTAGAACTGGTAGGAGTGAAATTCCTTACTTTATTCCTAGTCTTAGGGGAAAGCATTTAATATTTCATCATTACATATAATATTCACAGTGTTTGTCATAGACTCTCTTTACCAAGTTGAGGAAGTACTTTATTTTTCTTGTTTGCTAAGTTTTTATCATGAACAGGTGTTATATTTTGCCAAATACTTTTTCACAACTTTTTTAGCTGATTATTTGGTTTTATTCTTCTTTATTCTGATAATATGGTGAAATATATTTATTTTTATTTCTTTAATATTTATTTTTGAGAGAAAGAGAGAGACAGAGAGAGAGAGAGAGAGACAGAGAGAGAGAGAGAGAGAGAGAACGTGGGGGAGGGGAAAGGAGAGCAGGAGACAGAGAATCCCAAGCAGGCTCTGAGCCATCATCACAAGCCTGATGTGGGGCTCAAACCCATGAACCATGAGATCATGACCTGAACTAAAATCAAGAGTCAGATGCTAAACTGACTGAGCCACCCAGGCTTCCCTATATTTATTTTTCTGATGCTAAACCAAACTTGCATTCCTGAGATAAACCCAACATATATTTACAAAAAAAAAAATTTAGTGTTTATTTATTTTTGAGAGACAGAGTGTGAGTAGGGGAGTGGCAGAAAGAGAGGGAGACAATGAATCTGAAGCAGGCTCCAGGCTCTGAACTGTTAGCACAGAGCCCGACACAGGGCTCGAACTTGCAAACTGTGAGATCATGACCTGAGCAAAGTCAGATGTTTGAGCCACCCGGACACCCCAAACCCAATATTTATAATGTGTGCAATCCTTTTATGTGGTTGTGGGTTAGATATATTAGTAACATTTTTAAGAATTTTATTTATGTTTAAATGAGTGCTATTGATATATAATTCTTTTTAATATAATTTTTCTTTTGTGTGGAAAACAGCATTATTCTAGCCTCATAAAACTAGGTGGGAAGTGCTCTGTCTTCCTCTATTTTCTGATAGCACTAATACAAGTTTGGAATTTTTTTTAATGTTTATAAAATTTCCCAATGAGCCATCTGGGCAAAGAGATTTTCTTATGGGAAATGTTGTAATTACAAATTAAATTTCTTCATATAATATAGGAAGATTCAGATTTTCTATTTCTTCTTATGCATGATTAGATATTTTGTGCCTTTCAATGATTTTGTCTATTTTATCTAAGCTATCAAATTTATTGGAAAAAATCATTCATATTATTCTCTCATTATACTTTTAATTTCTGTAGGATCTGAAATGCTATCCCTGCTTTCTATCTTAATTTTTGTTACTGTGTTTCTTCTCAGTTTTCCTTGTTGAGACTTGGTAGTAGAGGTTTATCAATATTTTTGATGAATTCAAAATACTTGTCTTTGTAGGTCTTCTTTATTTGTTTTCTCTTTCCTAGATTTCCTCTTTAAACTTTATTATTTCTTTTCTCCTTGCTTTTGGTTTATTTTAGTCTTCTTTTTCTAGCTTTTTAAGGGAGAAGCTTATTTCATTGATTTTAAATTATATTTTTTCTTAATAATTTTCTTAACCTGCCAATTCTTCCTGATGACAAAGGAGGGGGGAAAGCTAGACCTGAAATGCTGAAAGAACACATGCAACTCTAGACATTTTCACAAAGTCTGGAAACTCGAGCAGTGCAGCACCAGAGTGTGGGCCAAATGACTCTGAATTAGGACAAAATCAGTGAGATTTGCCTTTGGTGGAGGGTTGGGATTGGGCTAACAGTAGATAATTCCAGTGTTATTAAAGTTAGCTATCCCTGGGAGGAGCCAAGATGGCAGAACAACATGGAAGTTTTTTGTGTGTCTCACATACATGAAATACAACCAGACCAACACTAAACCATCCTGCACACCTGATCTGAGGATTAACACAACAATCTGCACAACCTGAACCACAGAATTCAGCAGGTACATGGCATGGAGAGGTGAACGTGGGGAGAGAGAAGCTGCAGAGGGCAGGGAGGTGCTTTTGCATGTGGAGACAGGTTGGGGGAGAATATGGTAAAAGCACCCCTCCCCAAAAGCAGCTAGATAGAAAGTGGAAAATTGGAAACAGCCACAGGGACTGAACTAAAAAGGGAGAAAGGAGAAAGGAGAGGGTTTAAATTCCATTAAGACTGTAAAGAGGGGAAGCACAGAGTCTGAAACTCTGCAGCTCAATACCTGGAGGTACTCTGGTGGGAAGGGCAAATCCCCAGGAGCAGAGTGGGGTCTGGGAGGTTCTCGGGCCACACAGGGAGAAGCGGTTCCACTGCTGGAAGGACATTTGGTACAGGCTGTGAGGCCACCTGTGCCCAGCAGACCCCAGAGAATGGCTACATTTGCTCGTGCTGGAACAAGGTCATTGGGAATGAAGGCTGGTGCCAGATGTGTTGTGATTTTCCACATTTCCAGAAGCAGTGCTTCTACACTGTCTCGCAAACTTTTTCTGGAGCAGACTGGCACCTGGTCATGGTCTCTGGGCATCAGCAGCAGCACGTTCCTGCAAGTGTTCCTGGGTGCAGCCAGCACCCAGCCATTGCTCAGTGAGACCCTCTACAAAGGGGAAGAGTGGGTCAAAGCCACAGTCCCTTAGAAGCGGGGGGCCAGGGAAGGCAGCCACATCTGAGACAAAACTCAGGAGGCTGGTGCTGCTTGGGGCTTGGTCATGGACAGTGTAGAAGCAGGACGTGGACTGAAGCCCAAGAAGAAGGATGGGTGTGCAATTGCTGATCAGGGAGAAGAGAGTTCCCATACGAGAGACTGGGTAGCTGAGTGACGCCATTTTCACTGCTCCTGCACATGCGCATACGCACCTACAAGCGCCACAACAATCCACCCCAGTAGGCTAGAAGCGCCATCTAGTGGAGAACAGAAACGTTACACTAATCCCCGCCCAAGTGGAACAACCTCGCTCTTCAAGAACATAATTCTCACTGCCTACTTAATTTACATACTATTAAGTGCTTCATAGTCTGACTTCTAGGGAAAAACTAGTAATTTCAGTCTGTTAGCCAGTCCATCTATTCCATTTTCTTTCCTTAATTTTTTTTTCTCTTTTTTCATTTCTTCTTCGTGAAAACAGAAATAGAAAAAATTCATTTTTATTTTTAATTTTTATTAAAAATATTTGTCTTTATTTTTTCTACTATATTTTTTACTTTTGTGTAAATTTTTTCAAACTCTATTTTACTTCGAACATTTCATTTTGGTCTACCTCAGTGTATGCATTTTTTCAAATTTCAAGTGATTTCCTTTTTTCCTCCTTTTTTCTACAATCTATCAAGCCACTTTTCTACAATCTATCAAGTCACACAGACCAAACGCACCTAGGATCTAGCATCATTTATTCATTTTTGTGTGTGTGTGTGTGTTTAATTTTTAATTTTAATATTTTTTAACTTTAATTTGTTTAATTTTAATTTTTCTACCTCATTAATTCATTTTCTCCCTTCAAAATGACAAAACAAAAGAATTCACCCCAAAAGAAAGACACGGAGAAATGACAGCCAGGGACTTAACCAACACAGATACAAGCAAGTAGTCTGAACCAGAATTTAGAATCACGATAATAAAATACTAGCTAGAGTCGAAAACAGACTAGAATCCCTTTCTGCAGAGATAAAAGAAGTAAAAACTAGTCAGAATGAAATAAAAAAATGCTATAACTGAGCTGCAATCACGGATGGAGGCCATGGCGGCAAGGATGGATGAGGCAGAACAGAGAAACAGTGATACAGAGGACAAACTTATGAAGAATAATGAAATGGAAAAAAAAGAGGGAGATTAAGGCAAAAGAGCACGATTTAAGAATTAGAGAAATCAGTGACTCATTAAAAAGGAACAACATCAGAATCATAGGGGTTCCAGAAGAGGAAGAGAGAGAAATAGGGGTAGAAGGATTATGTGAGCAAATCATAGAGGAAAACTTTCCTAACCTCGGGAGACACAGACATCAAAATCCAGGAAGCACAGAGGACTCCCATTAGATTCAACAAGAACTGACCATACCAACAAGGTATATCAGAGTCAAATTCACAAAATACTCGGGCAAGGAGAGAATCATGAAAGCAGCAAGGGGAAAAAAAGCCCCTAACCTACAAGAGAAGACAGATCAGGTTTGGAGCAGACCTATCCACAGAAACTTGGCAGGCCAGAAAGGAGTGGCAGGATATATTCATTGTGCAGAATCAGAAAAATATGCAGCCAAGAATTCTTTATTCAGCAACGCTGTCATTCAAAATAGAAGGAGAGATAAAAAGTTTCCCAGACAAACAAAACTTAAGGGAGTTTGTGACCACTAAACCAGCCCTGCAAGAAATTTTAAGGTACACTCTCTGGGGGGAGAAAAGATGAAAAAAAAAAAAAATAAATAAATAAATAAATAAATAAATATCAAAAGCAACAAAGACTAGAGAGGACCAGAGAACACCACCAGAAATTCCAACTCTACAAGCATGATAAAGGCAATAAATTCATATCTTTCATTAGTCACTCTAAACCTCAATGGACTCAATGCTCCAATCAAATGACATAGGTAACAGAATGGATAAGAAAACAAGATCCAGCTATGTGCTGTTTACGAGACCCACTTTAGACATAAAGACACCTTCAGATTGAAAACAAGGGGATAGAGAACCATCTGTCATGCTAATGGTCAACAAAAGATAGCCAGAGTAGTCATACTTATATCAGACGATCTAGACTTTAGAATAAAGAGATGCATCAAGAGATGCAGAAGGGCATTATATCAATGGGTCTATCCACCAAGAAGACCTAACAATTGTAAACATTTATGTACCAAATGTGGGAGAACCCAAATATATAAATCAATTAATCACAAACAAGAAGAAACTCATCCATAGTAATACCATAATAGTAGGAGACTTCAACACCCCACTCACAACAATGGACAGATCATCTAATCAAAAAATCAACAAGGAGGGGCGCCTGGGTGGCGCAGTCGGTTAAGCGTCCGGCTTCAGCCAGGTCACGATCTCGCGGTCCGTGAGTTCGAGCCCCGCGTCAGGCTCTGGGCTGATGGCTCGGAGCCTGGAGCCTGTTTCCGATTCTGTGTCTCCCTCTCTCTCTGCCCCTCCCCCGTTCATGCTCTGTCTCTCTCTGTCCCAAAAAAAAAAAAAAAAAAACACGGTGTGAGAAAAAAAAAAAAAATCAACAAGGAAACAATGGCTTTGAATAACACACTGGACCAGATGGACTTAACAGATACGTTCAGAACATTTCATCCTAAAGCAGCAGAATATACATTCTTCCCCAGTGTACATGGAATGTTCTCCAGAATAGACCACATACGGGGACACAAATCAGGCCTCAGCAAGTACAAAAAGATCGAGATCCTACCGTGCATATTTTCAGACCGCGATGCTATGAAACTCGAAATCAACCACAAGAAAAAAATTGGAAAGGTAACAAATATGTGGAAACTAAAGAACATCCTACTAAAGAATGAATGGGCCAACCAAGAAATTAAAGAGGAAATTAAAAAAGTATATGGAAGCCAATGAAAATGATAACACCACAACCCATAACCTCCAGAATGCATTAAAGGTGGTCATAAGAGGGAAGTATATAGCAATCCAGGCCTTCCTAAAGAAGGAAGAAAGATCTCAGATATACAATCTACTCTTATGCCCTACGAAGCTGGAAAAAGAACAGCAAATAAAACCCAAAACCAGCAGAAGACAGGAAATAATAAAGATTAGAGCAGAAATTAATGCTATCGAAACCAAAAAAAACCCAGTAGAACAGATCAATGAAACCAGAAGTTGGTTCTTTGAAAGAATTAATAAAATTGATAAACCACTAGCCAGTTTGATAAAGAATAAAAAGGTAAGGACCCAAATAAATAAAATCAAGAGTGAAAGAGGAGATATCACAACCAACACAACAGATATAAAAACAGTAAGAGAATATTATGAGCAATTATATGCTAATAAAATGGGCAATCTAGAAGAAATGGACAAATTCCTAGAAACATATACATTACCAAAACTGAAACAGGAAGAAATAGAAAATTTGAATAGACCCATAATCAGTAAGGAAATCGAATTAGTAATCAAAAATCTGCCAAAAGACAAGAGTCCAGGGCCAGAAGGCTTTCCAGGGGAATTCTACCAAACATTTAAGTAACAGTTAACACCTATTCTCTTGAAGCTGTTCCATGTAATAGAAATGGAAGGAAAACTTCTAAACTCTTTCTATGAGGCCAGCATTACCTTGATTCCAAAACCAGACAGAAACCCCACTAAAAAGGAGAACTATAGACAAATTTCCCCAATGAACATGGATGCAAAAATCCTCAACAAGATATTAGCTAACCGGCTCCAACAATACATTAAAAAAAATTATTCACCACGACCAAGTGGGATTTATACCTGGGATGCAGGGCTGGTTCAATATCCAGAAAACAATTAACGTGATTCATCACATCAATAAAAGAAAGGACAAGAACTATATGATCCTCTCAAAAGATGCAGAGAAAGCATTTGACAAAATACAGCATCCTTTCTTGATAAAAACCCTCAAGAAGGTAGGGATAGAAGGAGCATACCTTGAGATCATAAAAACTGAGAGCTTTCCCCCTAAGGTCAGGAACAAGACAGGGATGTCCACTCTCACCACTGTTATTCAACATACTATTGGAAGTCTTAGCCTCTGCAATCAGGCAGCACAAAGAAATAAGAGTCATCCAAATTGGCCAGGAGGAGGTCAAACTTCCACTCTTTGCAGATGATATGATACTCTATATGGAAAACCCAAAAGATCCCACCAAAAAACTGCTAGAACTGATTCATGAATTCAGCAAAGTTGCAGGATATAAAATCAATACACAGAAATCAATTGCATTCCTATTCACCAACAATGAAGTAACAGAAAGAGAAATCAAGTAATCGATCCCATTTACAGTTGCACAAAAAAAAACCCCATAAAATACCTAGGAATAAATCTAACCAAAGAGGTGAAAAATCTATACACTGAAAACTATAGAAAGCTTATGAAAGAAATTGAAGAAGACACCAAAAAAGTGGAAAAAGATTCCATGCTCCTGGGTAGGATTAACAAATATTGTTAAAATGTCGATACTACCCAAAGCAATCTACATATTCAATGCAATCCCTATCAAAATAACACCAGCATTCTTCACAGAGCTAGCACAAACAATCCTAAAATTTGTATGGAACCAGAAAAGACCCCATATAGCCAAAGCAATATTGAGAAAGAAAACCAAAGCGGGAGGTATCACAATCCCAGACTTCAAACTATACTACAAAGCTGTAATCATCAAGACAGTATGGTACTGGCACAAGAACAGACACTCAGATCAATGGAACAAAATAGAGAACCCAGAAATGGACCCACAAACATATGGCCAACAAATCTTTGACAAAGCAGGAAACAATATCCAATGGAATAAAGACAGTCTCTTCAGCAAGTGGTGCTGGGCAAACTGGACAGCGACATGCAGAAGAATGAACCTGGACCACTTTCTTACACCATACACAAAAATAAAATCAAAGTGGATGAAGGACTTCAATGTAAGATAGGAAGCCATCAAAATCCTCGAGGAGAAAGCAGGCAAAAACCTCTTTGATCTTGCCCGCAGGAACTTCTTACTCAACACATCTCAGGAAGCAAGGGAAACAAAAGCAAAAATGAACTACTGGGACCTCAATAAAATAAAAGTCTTCTGCACAGCAAAGGAAACTATCAGCAAAGCTAAAAGGCAACCAACAGAATGGGAGAAGATATTTGCAAACGACCTATCAGATAAAGGGTTGGTATCCAAATTCTATAAAGAACTTCTCAAACTCAACACCCAAAAAACAAATAATCCAGTGAAGAAATGGGCAAAAGACATGAATAGACTCTTCTTCAAAGAAGACATCCAGATGGCCAACCGACATATGAAAAAATGCTCAATGTCACTCATCATCTCATCAGGAAAATACAAATCAAAACCACAATGAGATACCACCTTACTCCTGTCAGAATGGCTAACATTAACAACTCAGGCAGCAACAGATGTTGGCAAGGATGCAGAGAAAGAGGATCTCTTTTACATTGTTGGTGGGAATGCAAACTGGTGCAGCCACCCTGGAAAGCAGTATGGAGGTTCTTCAAAAACTAAAAATAGAACTACCCTAGACCCAGCTATTGCACTACTAGGCATTTATCCAAGGCATACAGGTGTGCTGTTTTGAAGGGACACATGCACCCCCATGTTTATAGCAGCACTATCAACAATAACCAAAGTATGGAAAGAGCCCAAGTGTCCATCAATGGATGAATGGATAAAGAAAAGGTGATATATATATATATATATATATATATATACACACATATATATATATGTATATGTGTGTGTATATATATATATGTGTGTGTGTGTGTGTATATATATATATATATATATATATGCATACACAATGGAGTATTACTCAGCAATCATAAAGAATGAAATCATGCCATTTGCAACTACATGGATGGAACTGGAGGGTATTATGCTAAGTGAAATTATTAGGTCAGAGAAAGACAAAAATCATATGACTTCACTCATATGAGGACTTTAAGAGACAAAACAGATGAACATAAGGGAAGGGAAACAAAAATAATATAAAAACAGGGAGGGGGACAAAACATAAGAGACTCTTAAATAGGGAGAACAAACAGAGGGTTACTGGAGGGGTTGTGGGAGGGCGGATGGGCCAAATGCTAAATGGGTAAGAGGCATTAAGGAATCTACCCCTGAAATCATTGTTGCACTATATGCTAACTAATTTGGATGTAAATTAATAAAAATAAAATTTAAAAAAGATTTAAACAATATTAAAAAAAGTAAAGTTGGCTATCCCCTCACTTCATCTGCCAGATATAGGAAAGAGCTCTCACTGCCTGGAAAAAGTAGTAATAGAAAAAAGTATAACTTAATCTCCACTATTCTCTTAAATACTTCTGATATGAAATTAAATATGAAAGTTACAACAAAGTGAGGAAAAAGAACCGACAATATCAAAATACTGTATCTAGCAGACAGAGACCTTGAAAAAGCTAATACATATAAATTATAGTAAAAGGTAAAGAACAGGTAAAGACATGGTAAATCTCAGCAAATAAGTGGAAACTACAAGAAAAAAGATACAAATGGAAATTCTGGAGCTGAAACATACACTATTTGAAATCAAAAGTACATTACATAGGCTTAATAGCCTAATGAACACTGCAGAAAAAATAGCAGTGAATTTACAGACAGATTGACTGACATAAATTATCGGGGATAATGATAGAGGAAATAAAACAATCAAAGAAACTAAAAGAAAATGTAAACAATGTTCACTAATTTTACATACATGAAATTGAGTTTTCAGGAGACTTGGGAAAAAATGAAGGGAGAAAAATTTAAAGAAAGAATAGCAGAAGTTAATCTGTTGTGATTTTACAATCCCTCTGTTTTGTTGGATATTTCCTCCTTGTTATTCCTTATTATGAACATTTGCACTTTATTCATATTTATTAATTTTACTGATGGTTTGTTTCTTTTATCAACTTTTTAATTGTTCTATTTTACCATTTTATTTATTCTCTCTCAAATTCGTTCTGCTTACATCTTTAGTAATTTCTTCCTCTGCTTGTCTTCAGATTATCTTGTTGGGTTTTCTTTCCCTAACTTTTTGAGAAAATAATTAAGATAACTGTTCTCAGTCTTTCTCAGCTTCATTAATCCAACAAATTCCAAGCATGTAAATAAAAAGAAATCAGCACCAACATTGCAGTGAAATTGCAGGAAAACAAAGACAGGAAGAACAGCTTAAAAGGGCTCAGAGAGAAAAGATAGGTAACATAAAAGAAAAATAATTACTAGATTGAAAACTGACTTCTCAGGAGCAAACGTGGAGAATGAAATATATGAAATACCTTCAATTTCACACTGAAATATAACCTAAAGAAATATGTGCTCACACAAATCAGAGGAAGCATTGACAAGAATATTCATATCAGCAATGTTCTTAATAGCCCAAAACTTACAATGTCCAAAATGTCTATATATAGTGAGAAGATCTCTAAATGGTACATTTATTCATTATATCATGGCACAGTATATTCATACAATAGAATACTATGGTAGTGATGAAAATAAATACAGCTCATGCATCAATATGGATAAATCCAAAATCTAATAGTAAGTGAAAAAAAGCAGTTCACAAAAAGAATGCATACTATTTAATTCTGTTTATATAAAATGTGAAAGGGAGCAAAGGTATAGAAAATATTTTTAGAAATACATCTATGTGTTAGGTAGAATAATGCTCCCTCCAAAGATGTCCACATTGTAATCCTCAGACCCTGTGAATATGTTACCTTACATGGCAAGCACACACATGCACACGCACGCACACACACGAACACACACACACACACACACACAAACTTTGAGGATGTCATCACGGACCTTGAGATGGAAAGACTATCCAGGTGGGTCCAATCTAATTACATGGATCTTTAAAGGCAGAATCTCTTCCAGCTGTGACCAGAGGGAAACTGACAAAGTCACTTAGAAGAAGACAAAGTGTGACCAAAAAAGAAGGGTCAGAGATGTGTGGGGGTGGGGGGAAGTGCTGGGTAGCTCAGTCAGTTAAGCCTCCAACTCTTGATTTCAGCTCGGATCATGATCTCACTGTTAGTGGGTTCAAGGGATCCTCTCTTTCCCTCCCTCTCTGCCCCTCCCTCACTTGCTCACTTGCTCTCTCAAAATAAGTAAATAAGCATTAAAAATAAAAATAAAAAAGAAGGGTCAAATAAACGCAACATTGCTAGCTTTAAAGATGGAAAACCGTGAGCCAAGGAGTGTGAGTGGCCTCTGGAAACTAGAAAATGTAAGAAATGGGCTCTCCCTGAGAGCATCTAGAAAGGAATGCAGCCCTGTCATCACCTTGATTTTATAGCCCAGTGACACCCGCGTCAGACTTCAAACCCACAGAACTGTAAGAATAATCCATTTGTATTGTTTTAAGCCACAAGATTGTGGTAATTTATTATCTCAGTAATGGAAAATGAATACAATATGCATGCACTAAAATTCTGTTTTTTAATGTATAAGAATAAATTCACACATAATGCAGAGTTGGAGTATACTCAGGGATTTCTTAGGCACTGGGAAATGTTTTCATTCTCAAAATGACAAATACCTGGTTGTTACTTTTTATTAGTGTTCATTAAACTGTACGTGCACACTTCATTATGAATATTTTATATATAAAATATTTTTAAGACAAAAGCAATAGACTAGGGATGCTTGCTATAGGAGGAGCATCTCCTTCAGTACCCTGATAGGCATCCATTTGAGTTGTAGATTTACTTATCAGTGCCATGACTGGGTCGATGGAAGGATGGGTGGATGGATGGATGGATGGATGGGTGGGTGGATGGATGGCAGGGCAGAGAGTTATGGGTGTCAGGATAGTCTCCTGCACTTTCTATCCCCTGGGATAGCAAGGTTCTGTGACTTTCTCATGACTATGTGAGAAATCATGAAATCTAACCTGTGTTGGAGCCAACTTGCTGGAGTCCCAGCCAAAAGGGCTGCCCACTTATTGAGAAGAATTTAGCAACAAGCGTCTGTGGTGAGACCGCCAGTGACAGAAACCAGTGTGACCACAGTGCTGGGGCAGTAGCTGGATCTCAGGTATAAGAGGCCATACAGTGGGAGTCCCTGCACAGCCATCCTAACAACCCATGTGTGCGTGCGCTCACCGACAGCCAGCATCTGGATGGGTGCCATACAAATGAAAACGCCAGTCCATTTAGTGTCTGTTTCCAAAGCACAAACAGCCAATGAGGAAATAACTGTGGCCAAAACCAGTTAAATAAAAAGAGATTTGCCCTTTTCTCTACATTTCTCCTCCCCTGCTCCCTCTGACCCAGTGAAGCCGGGGCCTGGCTAGAAGAGGTGGGGGAATGAGTTAACAGAGTGTGCCCAATCTTCATTCCAAGCCCCTTGTGCCAAGAGCCTGTCCTGCAATGGAAAGAAAAAAGAATTTTGAAAAAAAATAAATAACATAAATAAATAAATAATTTAAACTGGGCTGGAGTGAGTTTAATAATGGAATGTGACCAAATAATTATGGAATCTGCCCAAGATATCGTCAAGGAATGGGAAAAAGAGATTTGACACAGAAAGATTTCAAACTATAACTGAAACATGAAAACTGTGTAATTTAATATTCTATCAGATTGAGACTGCTAAAAAAAAGAAAAAAAAGAGTTACATAGACAAGGAGGGGTCATAGGACCCTGTCTAAGCAGTGAAGTGTAATTAATGTTCAAGTTCAAAGATAGTGGGGATTGTAGCCCTTACATTAGGTGTCAAATCTCAGCCAGTCTTTAACCCTGGATCATTTAAGCTTTAGTTTGCTCATCTACAAAATGTAAAATAAACCCAAAATAAGAAAGTATATCTGTTTGCTCAATTTAAAAAAGGATAACAGTACCTATTTTATAGGGTTCTTGTAAGGATTAAATCAAATTATAGATACAAAGGGAAAGAGTGCTTGACACCCATTGGATGTGAACTCATCGGATGTGAACTTTAATGACTGGGGAAGCATCCTGCAAGCCAGAAGACTTTCTGGAGTTGGTGACTCTTGGGCCACAGCATGAATAATAGGAGACGGGGGCCCAGTGAGGGCTTTGGTAACAAGAGGGGATGGGAACATTCTAGATGGTGACACAGCATAAGCAAAGAAAGTAAGAAACAGAAGCATGTGATGTTGGAGGGGTGGGAGAGGGGTGGGGTGCAAACATTTTGGTGCTGCTGGCGTGTAAATTGTTAGTCAAGGAGAGAAGTCTGAAAAGGGGGGTAAGGACCCGATCGTGAAAAGCCTCGAGTGCCCTACCTCATAGCATTCTGTGCTCTGCATCCCAGAGAAAGGTCTGAACTCTTGAGTTATTATACATACAAAGTCCTTTTTGATCTAGCTCCTGCCCACCTTTCAGAATTCAAGAGCTCATGCGGTGCATAGACAGGCAGATAGATGACGCCAACAGACCTGAGGCTTCCTGAGTACATTAAAGGTCTTAGGCCTCAGCACACGGCTCACACTTTCCTGAATACTGGAAACGGTCTTATTCTTCCTTCATGTGATGAATTCTTCCTTTCAAGTTTAATTTAATAGGCACCACCACTGGGAAGCCTTGTCATTCTTCTTCTTCTTCTTCTTCTTTTTTTTTTTTAAATATTTATTGGGGACTTCTTCCTACACAGCACTGTGTAACATGCTGGGGCTGCAGGGTGAGCAGGCAAAGTCCCCGCCCACAAGAGACAATTCTCACGGGGGCGATGATCCAATACCTAGGCAATCATTAAACGATGTTATGACTCAAATCCTTGCAGGGGCTCTGAGAGCCCTGGACTCTAACCCAGGCCCCTGGGATCAGAAAAGTTTCCCCCTAGTGCCAAGGATTCTCCTCCTGTGTTCCTGTTGCACCCACTTAGACTGCCAGGGAGGAAGGAGGAGGAAGAGAAGAAAATGAAGACGTGCTAAAACATTACGCCTTGGTATGTGTCAGCAACAATGATAAAGCACTTTAGATGAATATCTTATGTAGCCCTCACAACAACCCTAGAAGACATCTAGTTGTTATTCCCATTTCAAAGACGAAGAAACTGAAGTATCAGAGGTAAATTCACTTGCCAATGTCACTCAGCCAGTGAGTGGGAGAACAGAAACTCCAGCCTCGATCAGATTCATTCCACTTCCAGTCTGTAAAAACACTGCACCATGCTTTTTGTCTAGCCGTAAAATGTCTCCATTTTGAAAAGATGATTAGAGATTGAGAGCAATTATCACAACTCGCTGTAAATATTGTTTCCGTGTCTGTGTCCCTCATTAGCCCATGTCCTTCCCCAGATTCTAGGAGCTTCTCTAGGACATGGAGAATAGAGTCTAAATATTATTCACCTTTTATCTACAGTCTCAGATAGATGACTCAAAATTAGCACCCAGTAAATGTTCATTGGAATGCATTAATGCAGATAAGAATGAACGAGTCTTTAAATGAATGAATTATCTTAGGAGCTGGAAAGAACCAAACACATAGGAAAGGTCACAGAACTCTCGGGGTTGATGACAGCCGGTAACAAGAAAAGGGCCAGGCCAAGGTGGCAAGTTGTTAGCATTAGAGAGGTCCAACCCACGGCAACAGGCAGATGTCCCGGCCACCGGGCAGATCTCTGTCGTCAATAGATTCGGCAACAGGAAAGAGACCGAAAACCGGACGGGCACGTGGCGGGCATCAAAGATTTGGGAAGTGGGTACCGGATAGTGCAGCACTGAAGCAGGACCTCATCACACTTGGGTAATAGAGTGACAACAAAAGGAGGCATTCAGGGCAAAGGGAATAAAAAAAAAAGGAGTTCTGAAGCATAGGTTCAGGATTCAAGGTTAGAGCTGCACCAGCATTAAGAGGCTGGTCGATCTCTCTGCACTGCCCCTTTCTGGAATCCCTCTGGTTTTTTGGACCAAGAGGCCCTGCCCAAACTGTTGGTTAAGTCTGTTTATAGTAATTTATTAGTCTCAGCTGTGGGGATAGGCGGACTCTGGAAGCAGGAAGTCAAGCACATCATTATTAAAGGAAAGTTTCTGTGATCAGGCCAAAACCAGTGGAGACATCCCTGATTTCTCAAATTCTTTTATACCACACATCCAAACAGTCAGCAAATCCTGTAAACTCTACTTTGAAGACGTATCAAGCATCTTCCTACTCGTTCATACTCTCACTGCTGTGACTCTGCTCCACACCCCGGTCATCCTTCCTCCTGGCTAACAGCAGTGGCCTCCAAATCCCACTCCTGGCTTCTGTTCTGCCCCCCGCTTGGTGTATCCTCAGGTAAGTAGCCAGAATGGGCCTATTTGGTTGTCGTCTTTTTCTTAGCGATCTTTAGCAGTCCTTTATAATCATTGCAAATAACCTTCTCAAAGACTAGAGCTTGTCTTCCATGGCACTCTGTTCAAAACCTTCCGATGGCTCTCCGATTCACCCAGAGTGCACACCAACATCCTGAGCTGCAAGGCAATGCATGAGTACCTTCTCTCCTCTCTCTCACGTCATCTCTTACAACTCCCTCCATTTGTTCACTGATGTCCATTTGTTCCCATGACACGCTCTCACTGAGGGCCCTGCCCATGCACTATCTTTTCCTCTGCTGGAATGTTCTGTCTCCGGATAGCCATGAACTCAACCTCTTGCTTCCTTCACAGATTGACTCACCTTCTCAGTGAGGCCTTCTTTCCTACCCTATGTATAATTTCAGAACCCCTTCCAGCTCACGAGCACACATACTATCCCCTTTTCCTGACTTAGTTTTTCCCCTTAGACCTTATAATGACCTAATTTACTATATTTTACTTATTTACTTTGATTTTTGTCTCCATCACTAGACTATAGGCCCCCGATGGCTAGGGATTTCTGTTCGTTTTGTTTCTTGCTGTATCTCCAGTGCCTAGAACACAGCCTGCCAGATAGCCACATAATAGATGCCCAGTATATATTGGCCAAATGAATTAAAAAGATAAATAGGGGGCGCCTGGGTGGCTCAGTCGGTTGAGCGTCCGACTTCAGCTCAGGTCATGGTCTCGCGGTCCGTGAGTTCGAGCCCCGCGTCAGGCTCTGGGCTGATGGCTCAGAGCCTGGAGCCTGCTTCCGATTCTGTGTCTCCCTCTCTCTTTGCCCCTCCCCCATTCATGCTCTGTCTCTCTCTGTCTCAAAAATAAATAAATGTAAAAAAAAAAAAATAGAAGTTAGGTACATTTATGTGTGGAAAAGGTCCTGATTAAGACTTTATGACTAACTAGAACTAAAACTAAAGTTAACTTTGTTTAAATTTTATATCAGAGAATCAATAAAGTTGAGATGACTGATACCACATGTATGTGTGTATGTGTGTAAATAACATGTGTGTGGGGGGGGAGTTGTGAAAAAGAAAGAGAATCTTCTCATGTGTTTAGTCACCATTTTAGCTTTGTGTAATCCAGGAGCTTTACAGAGCCTTCAATATGCCAGTGTATTTATCAAATCCCAAGGAAGAAATTTACAGATCAATTTCCATTATCCCAGTTTATTGACCAAGTGAATTCATTGTTCTCTGAATACCAATTTTGGAGAAAAAATAACAGTTTGAGGGTTCTTCAAGAACTGTTATCCTGACTATATACAACTCCTCTTTTTCAAAATCATTTGACTCCTTATTAACTAGAATAGAGGTTTCAAATACTAGATAAATGTACCAACAGCATATCAGACAGTGTTGAAAATTACAATCATCTTTCTTGCTTATCTCAGATTTGGCCTCAGAATCCCGTGCAACACATTAGTAGCAAGTGACTAGACTTGGAGATGAAACCAGTCTACCACACCCAACATCTTACCCCCTCCCCACACACCACAATGTAGCCTCGATCTACATTTAAAACTTAGTAACTTTATATAAGTAAGCGATACTAATCAAGTTTTCCCATACATAACCTGTTATTCTGAAACAACACACAATCATGATGCCATATTGATTTGCAACCCAAATGTCTTTCCACACATCTCAGTGTAGATACACAAATGGCTCTCATTCTTTGCCAATCACCCGAAAAGCCACAGTCAGCTATAACCACTGAGCTGAGCATGATCTCTCTAGACTCTGCGCTACTCACTACTTTATTCCTTATGTTCTGACTCATTTTGCAATCTCCCCAGAGCCCTGTACAATGCCGTGCACATTGAAGGTGCTTAGTATTTTCTAAGTGGCTGTCAACTTAAAGTTTAACAAGTAACTTCCTATTTGAATATTGTATTTTAAATCCCTCCTTCCTTGAATTCCTATTTCAAATCTGCAAAGCCATTCAAAATTAGTTCCATGTAATACAAAGAAAGTTTTCAGTGTGTACTTCAATGGGCCACTTTGATCATCTGCAATTTCTATGCTGTGCAGTTGAGAGTTCTGATTATAAAACATGCAATTTCCTTTTTCATCATTCTCTGCCCTACCTCCTGGAAAGAAATAAAATAATAATACCACATTATCTCAAGTGTTCTCATTGATTTCTTCTGGTTCCTTCATGTATGTAAAAGCCTATCTCACTTGGATTATAAATTCATGTCAAGGAGAGGAATATTATTTTCCACTGTATTTCTATTTCCCACAATGCCAGGACAGACATTTCCTAAGAGCCCTTTAAGTGAGTGGGTGAATGAATTAATAGATGGATGAGACTGAATGGGCAATCATGCACAGTATTAGGTCAATTCTACTTAAATTCAAATGTGAAGACTTAAGGTGACACCGTGAAAGACTTGTGTATACTCTGAAACTAGTTCACAGGAAATCAAGAAACCATAGAGCCTTTAGCAAAAAATTGACAATGTGAGTACAGGTTTCTGATTTGCAATTTAAGTATGTTGCAATATGGAACTCAAAAATTAGTCACCTGGGCCCTTCTAGATTGTATACGTAATACTCATATACACAAAGATCTTCATTAACTTTCTGCATCTCTGAATTTGCTCTGCCATAAACCAGAACATAGTAAAGACCTGAGAAACTACCGTGAAATCAAACCACTGTCTCTCTCCCCCTGACTTTCGTCAGACCCTGGAGATAGGTCTGACAAAGCAAAAGTCTGGTCCACAATCCAGCTACCATCACCTAGGAGCCCTCAAAGATCTCAAGATAACATAACGTAGACCACTAAATTCTGACATTTTTCTCCATTCACAAAGAATCTGACTGTAATAATGGACCATTATTGTGCTCTCTAGGTGAAATAAACATTTTGTTATTTTTCCATGTAGAGCAGAGTAATATTGTCCAACATTATATGAGTGACCCGTTGAACCAAACAATGTGAACATGCAGGGCCCATCAAATGAGCACTTGTAAAGTACTTGGGGTGACTGACACTTGACTCTATGTTGAGCGAATTTATGATATACAAAATTGAGCATAACTAATAAAAAATGGTCTTTATATCTGCTTCCACAGACCCATCCAATTATGTTGAGGTGTAAATGCACGAATGCCATTCTAACAATAATATTGAGCCTTTTAAAGCTTAATTCTGATAAGTTAAAGAAATTTCAATAACTCATGATTTATGTTTTAAAAAGTACATATAAAATGTAAAACTGTTAATTATATCTCATTCTACGTATTTGGGAATCAGACTGCTTCCATCTAAATAAGTTCCCCGAGAAGAACCTGTCTCTGAGGTTTGATTAGAATCAATTGGAGAAACATGGTAAGTTCTGTTTACCAAAAAGAAAAAAGTGTGTTTAAGGAGTCCTATTTTAACTCTCTTTCCAGCTCTACTCTGGAGAAGTTTGCCTAGATGGAGCAGTGTTTCCTAGATCCAAGCAAATTTCTTCCTTTTCCATCTGCTTTTCAAAGGTAGAACAGTTGATGTTAAATAAATGATCATGTTGGAAAAGAGAGAATAAAATGTAAATATGCTACATAATTTCTTACTGAAATAACCTTCTAAGGTTACCAAACTCACTGAGGTATATTTCAACTCTCCTAATGATGACAAATACCCCTAATTATGAATAAATGTACTATAAACATTTTGATGCTCTGTCCTTTTCCAATATCTTCTGTCTGCAAATATCTTACTTGCAAATCTCCTGTCTCCCTTACTATGAAGTCATTATACCAAAATCTGCTGCTGTATCCAGATTCTACTTGAAAAATGCATTCGTAATGGTATGGAAATGATCATGATCAAAAAGTGCTTTTCATAGTTACCACACAGCTGCTTGATAATGATAAGCTCAAGGAGTTCTGAAATTCTGCACAAAGAGAAGGCATCCCCATGGCTAAAATAAACTGCAATCCATTTCTGACTCATATATAATAATTTTATATAACATTTACATTTTTTGCAAAAAAAAAAAAAAACCACTTGAAGACATAATACCAGGCATATAGCAGACATTAATAAAGTTTATTGAATTGAATTATTCTCCTAATCATTATTTGATGCACTGGTGTTGCAGGTATTTCCTAAGACCCAGATATGCACATAGACCACAAGTGGTGAAACTCTGTGAGGTGAAGGTCATTAAACCTGTGGTCACTTCCACCCATCTCTTCAACATTCAGAGCATAGGCAACACATCCAGTTCCTAAAACACTGTCATTGAAGATTCCGGCTAATGCGTAAAGGATTGCACAATAAACTGCAACTGTGAAAGAAAGTCACCAAGAAGTTACATTTGACTTCAGCAAGTAAATTACTGACTGAATAGCCAGCTGGACACAGGTGCAAAAAATTTCCCAAACAGCCACAGCCATTATTACATTTTAGAGAAGTTCATGGAAGGAAAAGATCTCTCTCTCTCTCTCTCTCTCTCTCTCTCTCTCTCTCTCTTTTTGTTGTTGTTGTTGAGCTTGTTATAAAGTTGGTTCTGGGAACATTCCTCTGGCATCTAGTTTACATGTGTGACATTGCAAGGAGTGATCTTTGATAGAGCGGGCAGAGGAAACAAGGTAGACTGTGCACTCGGGGGAAACAACAGATTCTCATACGCAGCAATGAGGATCCAAGAAAAAGAAGCATCAGAAAAAAATAAAGAATGCTTTTTTTTTAAGCGTGTTATTTATTCATTCAATCATGAATTCATCTGCTAAATCCTGAGCATATACAATGTGCCAAGTCTTGTACTGAGCACTAGAGATAAAAGAGTGAAAAGTGTAGGCAAAGCTCTTGAGGTACATTATTCTAGAGGGGGGAGAAGGAGATAATAAACAAGTCAACATATGCAAGCTGACTCAGATAATGAAAAGTATTTGGAAGAAAATAAAGCAAGAAGATACAAGAGAGAAGAACTCTGGGGAAGATTACATTGAGTGGCTAGGTAAAGCCTGAGTAGGTGATACCTAAACAGAGACCTGTAGGATATTAAGGAGTCTACTCTAAAGATTTGGGGGCAGAGGATTTCAGCAGAAAGAACAGCAAGTACTATAAGCTAAACTTGTTCAAGAAAGTAAAAGAAATAGGCTGATGGGGCTACGCCACACATAGCTGTGGTGTATGGGAACATGGTCTGAGAGAACTAGACTGGGACAAGATTACATAAAGCCTTCTCGGCAGCGGTAAGGGTTAGAGATTGTATTTAAAGTGCAATGAAAACTCGTTGGAGAGTTTTAAGCAGAAGCATGGCATGATGGGATTATGTTTTTAAAAGATCACTCGTCTGTTGTTCAGAGAATGTGTTGTTTTGGGCTGTGGAGGAGGAACTAATTGGTGGCTTTTGTGGTAGTTCCTGTGAGAGACGAAAGAAGCTTGGACCACGGTTGTAGCAAAGGAGAGGGAGCGATGTGGATGAATCGGGGATATATTTTGGAGGTCGAGACGAGGTGACTTGCTAATTAATTAGATGTGGGGTAAAGGAGACAAAACAAAGATAACTTCTAATTTTTTGACAAGAGTAACTAGGTAGGACAATTAGAAGAGGAACAGGTTTGGAGGGGGTGGATATCTGGAGTTCTGCTTCTAAGGTTTGGAGGGGGTCGATATCTGGAGTTCTGCTTCTAAGATGTCTGTTGAACATAATAATAGCATCTACCTTGTAGAGAAAATAAGAAGCGTATGTAAAACATTTAGGTCAGAACTTAACACACAGTAATGGTTCAATAAATATAAACTAGTATAATTATTCTTCAAATGGAGCCATAAAGGTAGTTAAGAACATAACAGAGTTCCGCAAGATCAGGACTGAAGATATAAATCCGGGAGGGACATAGAATTTGGGGCTGCTCAAACCATGACACTTTATTTTTTTCAACTTTTGTTTTGAAAACAACTTTGCATTTATCTTTTGCATCGTGGACCAATACTTTTGTAAAATCCAACAAAAATGAATTACTTTACAGATAAAATCAGACACAAAGGTACAACGGACTAATATGCTTGGATGCCAAGGCAATGTCAAATTATTGTGAAAGTTTCTAAATGTAACTCTGGATTTCTATACTCCTCTCTCATTACAGACCAATAAGGAACAACTTGCAGACCAACCCCAGTGGAGGGAATACACTTTGAAGAGCACTAACACTCAAAGCTATGATGTAGCTAGAGAAAGGAGGCCAGGGAGCAAACCCTGAGACCTATTTAACTCCTGTATAGGTGAGGAGGGAGGAGGCCAGGAGGGTGTTCAGTATGGGAGCTTGAAATAACGCTAACACTGTTTGAATGTAGAAGAACACAAGCAATGGGAAATCATATATATTTACAAGTAATCAGTTTTAAGTAGGTATAAGAAAAAAGCCTAATCATTCCAGCCAGGAACTCACTCCTCTTCCCACAGATGTCACATCTCAAGAGAGACACCCGCTTGCCTAATTCACCCTCACAAACACTTCAATTTAATCATCAGAGATGCAATCTAGCGCTCATGATGCATTAAGCATCCAAAGCTTCTTCACTACCGAGCTGGGCTCCGCTAGCGAATGGAACAATTATCAGACCTGATAGCTACCTAGCTGTCCCCAAAGGATATTCCAAGCCCCTAGCATCAACACCTCTGTTAGTACTTCACGACTCTTGCCTTGTCATCGCCTTCTCTCACTCAAAACTCTGGCTCCACTGGTCCAGACGCCCGAGACAGAATACATGCCCCAGACCAGATCTGAAATAATTCTTAAAGGCAAAAGGGTCAGATTTCTGGGTGCCGATGTCAACAAAGAACTCTTCATACAGTCGAGTCCTTTGGGGAGCAAAACTTGCTTAACCCCCCACTTTCTTGAACCCTCCCGCAGGGACTGCTTCCCCTGGGACCCCACGGTTGCAGCGCTTTTTTCCCCTCCTAAAAGACACGCTTCTGGTTTCCAGCAGTCTCCTAAAGCGCACGAGAAAATAACGCGGGCTGCGGGCGAACGTGAAGTTGAGGGAGCCCAGGAGGCTGAGCCTCTCCAATCAAGGAAGGCTCCCAGGTCCCCGAGGCTCCGGCGAAGCTCCGCGCAGACCCCCGCACCGTGGGCGCGGCGCCGAGGCGAGCGCGCGGGGGCCGGGCCACCGGGAGGGGCGGGGCCGTGACTCACGCGGCCGCGCGCCGGGGGAAGAAGCGGCACCTCGGGCCGAGCCGGGCGAGGGGCTGCGCCCGCCCGCGGGGCGCATGCGCGCTGCCGAGCGGCGCCAGCTCCCTCCCCGCCCACCCTCCCTCCTCCCCTTCCCCTCTCCCCTCCATCCTCGCCTCTCTCCCTCTCTCTTCGCCCGCTGGGTGCTGAAGTTGGGCGGATGGCAGCAAACCCGCTCCGCTAGAGGACCGAGCAGCCCAGCCTTGCGCCCCCGGACCCATCGGTGCGCTGCCCACACCTCCAGGCGACGGGGTAAGATGTTGCTTCTGAAACCGAGCGGTGCTAAGTAAATGACATCAAAATGTCTGCTTTGCACCGAGGGATGAATGTTTTAAAAGGTGGTGGCTGGGGGAGGTGAAGGTAAGAGGGGGCGGCGAGTGCAACCGCCGGAGCCCCGGCGGGGGTGGCTGCGGGCGCGGGGGTCTCGGCGCCGGCCGCGGCGCCGCGGGAGGGAGCGGGGGCCGCGCCGCAGGTTTGGGAAGTTGAATCCCGCGTTGCTGCCACCGCGCGGTCCGCTCGCCGCCCTCCAGCTGCTGCGGAGGGGCTGGGCGAGCGTCCGGCCCGCCCGGGGAAGCCTCGGTCGGGTCCGCAGCGGAGGGCTGGGCGCCTTCGGGCAGCCGGCAGAGAGGGCCGGGGGCGGCAGAGACCCCGCGGGGGCGCGAGATCCTGCGGGATTTTTGTGGTCGTTTGTTAGAAAACCGAATGTGAAATTAACAGTGCCCGTTCGACCGATCACCTCGGAGTGGGGTTTTTTTTTTTTTTTTCCTTTCTTTGGGTAAATGCACTAACCAGGTGGGGAAGGTGTAAGCCTAAGGGATTGCAAAAAATGCATACCTTGAGCGTCGGTCAGATATCTGAGTGGGGTGTGTGTGTGTGTGTGTGTGTGTGTATAGGGCGTGGGGGTCTCTTTTGTTCCTCCTCTCCCGTTAGTCGTAGGAAAGGGAGTTCTTGTGTGCACGGTTTAGGGTAGATTTCACAGGCACCGAGGGGACCAGGAGGAGGAACGCCCACCAACCCCTTCGCCTGTGTCCGGGTGGGTGTATCCGAGACTCCCCTGCTGGGGGTGATGGTGATTCTTTTTTTTGGAGATGGAATCACAGTTTAATAGCTATCTTCTCGCCAGCCTCCGTCCTCCTCTCCTCTTCTGGTGCTGCGGCAGAGACTGGATGCAGACACTCGGCCGTTTCCTCTTCTCCCTGCCTCCGGGTCTCCGTGAAAAATGTCGGAGGACTGGAGGATGGCGGAGGGACAGATCTGGCCTCGGAAGCCGAGGAAGGGGGGATGCTCCCCGGGAGCGGGAGGCTCTTGGCAGTGCGTCCCGGGCAGCCCGCGCCAGCCTTGGGAGTCGCTGGGGTCCTGGAGACTGAGCGGGGGTCGCCTGGCCGAAAAGATGCCCGCTGTGCGGGGACCCGCCCTGCGTCCTCTGCCTCCATCCGGAGTCCCGGACGCTGCTCACCTGGGACAATCTTAGTCGCTCCGGGGAGACTGACCCTGGCTCCTTGGCAGAGTTTTCCTAAACCTCCCTGACCCTTCGAAAAATGCCTCCTTCTAAAAGAGTCTCTGGAAAGGTTTGTCTAGGGAACTTTGCAACCTTCCCATAGTTGTTGTTGTTGTTGTTTTTTCCAATTTCTTTTTGGATTATTTTACAGGGAGATTATTTCCATCATGGGAAGCCTATCATAAATAATAGAGAGAAATCTAATAGTTTAGTTCCCGTTTAGAATAAACATTTCTGAGACTAGATATCATCTGCATTTCCGGCGTTCATACATACCGGTTTTCCGGGTAATGCATCCTTCCGAAATCATTTAATTGGAGAAAAGAGAAACAGTTTTTACTGTTGTAGTGGAAAATAATGTTTTCCTCCTGGTCGCATTACGGGTATTAAATAATTTTGGAAACTGAAACACTTTAAATTGTGTTGCTAAAGTCTCTAAGTAATAATAGCAGGTATCCATGAAATACACATTATGGCACTGATATCTAACACAAAGATGATTTGTACTCAGTTTAAATGAATGAGCAGTTCGACCTCCTTCAGTTAAGTTACTGTTATTAAGCCATTTCTTCTGTTAGCATGAACTAAAACAGTAATTAGTACACTCACTGGAGAGTAGATTTACTCAGTATTTTTGTAATCTTGAAAAACTGTAGTTAGAGAAACCATGGAAGGGTAGTTTACGATTTGTGGAGATGATGAAACAAGTGTTTGTTATTATGAAAAGATTGGATGGTATCATGTATTAAATAGGATGAATCTCCATGGCAGTGACAGCTGATCTCAGAACTATGGACCCTTATCCTTCCTCCTAAATTTGTAGTCTGAAAGATTAAGAAAACCACCTAATATACAAACAACATAAGGAATCTATTGTTCCAACTTAGACCTTTTTTACTCTGGTTTCTCAATGATTCCTTGGTGTTTAATCCCCATGGAAGAGAATTAACAAGGAGATTTAATTTGCTGTCTGTGTTCAATTCTAAGGCATCCCAGGTTTTCCTTCGCAAATAGGTATCTCTTTACTTTTAGGGATCTTCGTATAGGGTCTAAATTTATTTGAACTCAGTGTTGAAAATCTAAATTATTGTCATTCCTATGGACTTCCTATACTTTTGCTTAATGACATTCCTTAACATTTCCTACCACTAGGGCTTGGGACTTTGTAGACAAGGAGATATATGTATTTAATTATAATATATGTATTCTTACTCGTTTGATCTTATTATAACAGCCACATAAAAGTAAATAACCTAAGTCTATATCGATAAAAAATCTGATTGACTCATAAATTAAAAAGTCAGAAAACATTTGCCTGTTAATCTACAACTGTAGAGACAGTGGCCTTCACATTAGAAGTCCATTTGCTGAAAGACATTCGCTTTTCCTGAAAAATGGAAGGTGGACATGGACAAAGAAGTATGGAGCCAAGAGGATGGAAATCCATCCAACTGCATTTCTGCTAAGAATCCTTCTGATGGTCCAACTCTGCTTCCTTAACAATGAAAATACTGTACCACCCAGAAGGGCAAATGTGAGGACTAGTGTATAGCCTGTGGATGAGAATAGTGCTACGTGATATTAAAAACATTTTAGTTCAGGGACGCCTGGGTGGCTCAGTTGCTTGAGCGTCCGACTTTGGCTCAGGTCATGATCTCGAGGTTTGTGAGTTCGAGCCCCGCGTTGGGCTCTGTGCTGACAGCTTGGAGCCTGGAGCCTGCTTCGGATTCTGTGTGTGTGTGTGTGTGTGTGTGTGTGTGTGTGTGTGTGTGTGTCTGCCCCTCCTCCACTCACACTCTGTCTCTCTCTTCTTCAAAAATAAATAAACATTAAAAACTATATATATATATATATGTATGTATATATACATATAAAACATTTTAGCTTATCTGACTAGTATAATTAGAGTAAAAGTATGAATGCATTGTAGAGCCTTCACATTTTATGACATTTACGGGGGTGTCCTGGATCCTCAGGAATCCTATATGTTTTTAGGGAAAGATTAAAAAAAAAAAACAACAAACCTTAGATGTATGTAGCCAGGACTTCCAGTGTTAAATTGACAGTCTTGCCACCTTCTCTATCTCTTCCCATCTCTACTTATCCCCCAAAAACTTTCCCGATATCCAAAGAAAGTCCTTCAGACTGGTCCTCCTACTATTGTGCCAACATCTAGCACAATACCTGGCAAAAGGTAGGTGTTAAGCAAGTATTTCTTAAATGAATACATTTTGCAGAATTGAGATGGCTCACAAAAGTCTTTGGGATTACACTTATTAAAAGGAGTGCTCATGCTCATTACCCCATTAGTTTGAGTTCCTAAAGATCCTGTTCATGGTCCCACATCTTGGGAGGAAGCAATTTTTAGAATCGTCATTTGTGAATCTGCATCTTTTTAATACAGCAGTTAAACTACGGATTTATTTTCAGATTATAAAAGCATTATATGCTTATTTTAGGTCCCCTAGAACACATAAAAATATATGAAACAGAAAATTAAAATTACCTGTGGGCAGAGACATGGACGTGGTGAGCAGGAACTTTGGGTCAAGCTGACCTTAGTTTATGTTCTGGTTTCTCCACGGAAGAGCTTTGTCATTGTGGTAAAGTTGCTTACCTGATCGGGGTCTCGGTTTCCTCAGATATACAACAGGGATAAAACCCATCTCCTAAAATTTTTGCAAGCATAAATTTATTGCATTGTATATAAGGTGCTAAACATATGCCTGGCATGTAGTAAGAACTTATAATTATCCCAATGCCTAAAGAATTGCTGTTGAAAATACGCAGTAGTTTACCACTATGCACAATGTGTACTATTTTTTAAAGAAGTAGAATCACATTGTAGAACTTCATACTTACTTTAAAAAAAAAATAATATTACTTTGGTGTTTCCCAGGAAATTAAAAATGGTATTTTTTTTAAAAAAACACTGGTATTTTTAATACAATTTAGTGACTGCAAAATAATTCAACTTATGGATGTTTTAATTTATTTAGTCATTGTTTTACTTTTAGATTTTTATGTTATTTCCCATATTTTATTGTTGTAACTGAAGTACATCCTTATGCCTGAATTTTGTCTGTATATCTGTGTAGCATTTTTTTTTTTTTTGTCTAGGTTTGATGCTTAGAGCAACAACATACTATTACCAACATACTATCGTCTTTTGAAAAATCTTTGCTAACTTGATAAATGAAAATATTTTTCAAACTTTTATTTCTTTTGTTACTAATAATGCTAATAGCTTTTTTAACATGTCAAAAAGAAATTATTTTTTTCTTTTGGTCTTTAAGGATAGCTTGTTCAAGTCTTTTGCCCGTTTTTTCTCTTGGTATTCTGGTACATTTTTCTTATTCATTTGAGTGCTAATGTTAATTTTTAAATGTGGCAGAAACACACAAAAAAAGGAAGTGCTTAGTAACCCAGAGGACATTTGGCAAAGACTACTGAGATGGTTGTGGCTGAACCAGACTCCAACTCAGCTTGAGTGGAGGAGACATCACCAAAATCTGGAGATGGATCAGCCACAGGATTAGGGCTGCTGTGGTGTCCATAACGTACGGTCACCTGCCACTGAACCTGGGCTTTCCAAAGTGTACAGTCCCTTTCAGAAGCCCAGAGTCACTTAATAGTTAGGATCTGCTGTTTTTCTGCTTGGGCGCTATGCACGCGCGCACGCACACAGACACACACACATACACATACACACACCTTACTACATGATAAGTTCCTGGATTTTCATGGATTGCTTTTGTCAGTTGCCAATGCTGTAGAACTTTTGAGTTTTCCTGAGATAAAGGAAATTAAAGGGAAATATAAGAGTAGCTGGAGGTCATACAGGGCATTAATTGAAGTTTCTCATCAAAATGAAATCAATTAAGTTGAATTATACAACCATATCAGATTGGAATCTTATCTCAAATTTTCAGCTGGAGGTAAAATTTAAATATTTAAAAGGTGAGAAGCTAATCTAGTCTCTTAATGAGTTCTATATAGTGTTTCACAAGATTCAGTGCTCTACTGAGCTCCTGGTTTTGACTTTTTAAATCCTATGACTTTTGACAAATTTGGTTTCAAAAACCTGAGTAGTTAGCTTGAAAAATCTGTGAAGTCCCTTAGATATGAAACTACCTAAAAAGGGTAAACTTTTATGTTACTGCTGGTGCCCCTTCATCAAATATAGTAAAACCTCAGTAAAAAAGAATCAACAAACTTGGAATTTATAGAATGGGAGGCCCCAATAGGAAAAGCAGTAAGTTGTGGTGGAACAGGAAATCTTGTTTCAAATAAAACTAGATTTGAATTCTTGCTCTACTCTTTACTAGATATGCAAGTTTTTTCATGAAATTATATAAATGTTTCATACTTGAAATTCTAGCATGAGTAATAAACATCTAAAATCTCTCTGAATTTCTTAAACTTTGTGTTTGAGATTTTTTTAAAAATATCTGTGTCAATAAATATAATTTTATTACAGACAATGAATGTAGTTCCCAAAGCAAATATTTACTTCCTTGTATTAGGTCACAGGCTTTTCATAGTACCGCTGATTGTCTATTGAAATACAAAGGTTAGAATTCAAGAGCCATGACATTACAATAAAACAGACACCACCCAGGGGAAATTATGACATAAATGAAATGAGCAGGTAAGTGTTTATTTCATTTCTTCAATTTTCTCAGGTCTTCCAAATGGTATCGTGAGTTAAATCCAGTGAAAACCCTTCTGTTAAAGTTGACAACACTGTCTCTGTTTCTAGTCTCAGTGAGAGGCTGGGGCTTGGTTTTGGTATATTATGGAAGGCTATCTGATCTGGAGATTTTAGGAGTCAGTTTTGGTTCTAGGAAAACCAACCCATGTCTCCACCCCATTTCTCTCATGTCTTCCACTTTTTCAGGCTTCAGTTAGTCAAAATCAACAAATATTTGAAAGTCTGCTATCTGAAAAGTGGTAATCTGTGTGATTTAATTTAGAAGATGTAAAAAAGCATGTGGAAACTTGCCCTTGAAAGAAAGAGACTTGTTTAAAGCAGAGAAGGTAATTCTTTTTGGAATGAGCCCGGATTTGGGATTCAAATAACCAGAGATTTAGCCTTAACCTTGTTGAGCCTTGGTATCATCATCTATAAAATTGAAGACCTGATAGTATATACCTCAAAAATGTGGAAGTATTAAGTGAAATAATGTCTGTAAAAACGTTTCCAATGTTGGCAATGACTATGCAAGTGTTAGACATTGTACTAGAGTTAGATAATTTAAACTAATCCAAGAAGCATCATGTAGATGATGAGTACTTGAAGGGATTTTAATTTCTTGCCAGTATTTGTCTTAACTAATGGGGTCCTTATTAACGTTGAAGTTATTCTCTGTGTTTGCTGTGTTATCCTTTCCTGACCAGCTTGTTTAACCAACCGGTTAAATGAACATCCGTATTCATTCATAAACACTGTTGAGTACCTACTACATGCCACACTCTGTGATAAGATTTTTGGATGCAGAAATTAATTAAACGTGGCCCCTTTCTATAAGGACTTTATATATAAAATTCTTCAGCTTACTGTTTTGCTTCTATCTAGTGAGCACTGACCATTGTGTTTAAAAGGCACAACTAAATACAAGGTGGAAGTAATGAGTAAGGATCTCCTTAGGATTTAGCAGTTTTAGGCTAATTGACCTCAAAGTGAAGATTTCTCTACCCCTAATGAAAGCAGACTCAGATAAGGGGAAGGGAAAGCAGGAAGTGGTTCTGGCTGGTGGATGATGTAACCACCACCTCCACAATCCAAACAACAAAAGACTGGAAGCTTAATACTCTTTGTGAATCCACCCCAACTCCCATTTGTCCCTCATTAACATAAAAAAATGTCTATACGCATCTATACTGTGACTTTTCCCCTCCTCACTTAAAAATTACCCTGGATGATCATCAAAATATAAATTAAGGTATATTAAAATGTTGGGGGAGGGGTGAGAAAAGGGAATCAGAGAGAGTGATACCATAGATCCATATTTCCTGTGCAATAAAAATATCATAAAATTTCTCCTGATACTATTGACATTCCTTCTTTGATAATATTTTTATAACATAGTTAATTGAAATGAAATCCAGAACACTCTTTTCAGATTAAAAAAAAAAAAGTTACATTTGATTTTGGAGAAAGAAAACCATCTTCAACACCTACTTATTGAAATTATTAGGGTAATCTCTTCATCTAGCAACTAGATGTATCCTGATCTAGGAAGATTTGATATCATTTATAAGATCGAGATAGAGACTTCAAATCCTCCCTAGAAAAAGATGAAAAGACAGTTAACTTGCCTATGCACAGTAATGAAAGACATTAACATTATGATGAATTAACTTGAAGGTAAGCTAAACCCTCATTTCAGCCACTGAATTTAACTTGCTTGTCACTAAACCTTCATCTGGGCTGCTAATAAGTAACTATATGTGATAATTTGAGATTTGAACTTATTTCTCTCTCAATTTATTTCTACTCAGCACTACCATACCATACACAATTTTCCTGTGCCCTATGAGTTTAGATGATCAAGACTTACCTAAAAGCAAAGGAAAATCCAGTGCTCTTTATGAGGGTATTAAGACAGAGACATGGTATAAAGCAATACAGTGACCTATATAACTCACAAACTTATCCCCAACTAAATGCTATATTTTGAATTGGAGTATTAAATACTCTGATGTAAATTAGAGTATTAGATATTCCAGTGTGAATTGCAGTATTATTTTTTTCTCTACCTACTGTGTGGGTGAAACGTGACGTTTGACTTCCCTTTTTCTCTCTTTTTATTATAACTGGTATGATTGGTAATATAAGTAGTATTTCTAAATAGATAAATTGAAGAGAAAGGAGTAGCCATTCTTTTTGTACACCTAACATTTTATAGAAAATAGGTGTGTACGTTATTTTATATAATTTTAGGATAGTTACATAATTTTTGCCTGAAACTTAAGACCGAGCAAGCACTCAAATATTAAATCTGTCAGGAAAATAAAATAAAACAAAGCCACCCTGCTGTTTTATTCTCTCCTGGTAGTCAGGAATAAACTGGCCTGATTTTCATATCTCTGTTAGTTTATGAGTAAATAATATTGGCAATTTTGATTCAAGCCACTAGAGCCCATGTTTTAACCTGCTCATGTCCAGTAATCTGAGTTTTAGCTGTTGAAGAAATATTTTAGACTAAATTATCTTTAGTAAATCCAATGCCTAATGACCCAACTATAGTTGTATAAATGCTGGATTTAGTTGAAGGTATACTTAGGTATCATTTTTTAATGCCAATAACCAAGAGGTAGAGAATCCTTACACACTGGTATTGTCTTCACAGTTTAATATTTTGAAGAGGTAACTTTCTGTGTCAGTGTCTGACTGTATGTGTGTGTTTCCTCTTTTTGTCTGTGGGTTGATATGAGAAAACAATGGACCTGATGCCTTTGTAATCATAGCCAGGCATTTAGGAAGAAAATATGCACACTGTAGAATACCAAGGGAAGAACCAATGAGATAAGAAGGAAAGTCAGGTAAAAGGAAGACTGGGCTCAGCAAACAAGACTATTAGCTAAAAACTCATTATATCTTAAAGTATAATACCATTCAATACATTATTATGTAATTCCGCTATATTATGTAACCACTTCCAATTTTGTGAATTCATGTGACCTGATCTTAAGAAGGTAATTTTTTTTCATTAATTCAGTAATTTCATTGACTGAACATCTGAGTAATGCAAGTGATGTTTTATGATGTAGAATTTCATTAAATAAATGTTAATTCCAGGAAGGAAAAAATGTGAAGCACTTTTCTTGACCTGATAAGAGGTTATGTTGAATAGTTAAAAATTCTTCTAGGTAATACCAAAATTCACTCACATTTATAAAAAAAAAAAAAAAAAAAAAAAAACTCCAGATTTTTCTTTTTAAATATAACTACTCCTAAGTCCATCTTATATAAAATCAGTTTTATTTTTATGACATAAAGAGACCTTTGCATTTTGATTGAAAATACCAGCAATGAATAAATACACATGTTCAGCTTTGTTTTATTGAGCAGTAGGGCAATGCAATGACTTCATGACCAAACTATTTATTAAGATTTTGAAGGGAGTGGCAAGTGTGCTTGGAGAAGATTCTCTGCTCATTATCATTGCAATTATTTTTAAGGGAATGTAGATTTTTTTTACGGTTTAGTAGGATCACCAAAGGTGATCAGTGATGCTGCTGGTTACAAACAAAATCAACTTTGACACTTAGTGTGCTGGCCTCTGACCACCAGCCCTGGGAATTCTAGCCTGGTTAAATCTCAGGGAAGAGGAAAGAGTTGTTGTGCTTGAGGGTAGAGCCCACAATTTGAAAAAAATGTAATCAGAGGCAGGCGGGAATAATGGAGACTGCTCTTTTGGGGCATCTGTAAATATGACGGGTGTGAGTCTGATTTTCCAAGTGTTTGCATTAGATTGCCAAGTTTTCTTCAGGTTCAGCTAGTCATTAGTTTCAGTTTTTGTTGTTGTTGTTTCCTGCCTCCTCATTTGTAATTACTGCAACTAAATTAGAGCCCTATTCTGTATCTGGGAATAGTAAAATGAAATAAGCCATAGCTAAGATGTAAGGAGCTTAAAGAGCAGTTGAAAAAAGAAATATGTATGCATATTGCTATTCCTCTTCTATTCTAGGAGAGACACAAAGTGCATGAGAACTCAGGAACTTCAGACTAACTTTTGATGGACAGACCCAGGATCTGGCACAAGTTTCATAGAGGTTGTGACGTTTTCTCAAGTTACTGAAAGATAGAATTCTAACAAGCAAACAAAGGCCTTCCAGGCTCAAAGACAGTGTAAATAAAGGTGCAGAACTTGAAAAATACTTCGTGGCACAGTTTCCCAGAAGTATATAGTACATGCAGGAAATCATAGGATGATAAGGCCAGAAAGGAGACAGACACCGGTGGGCATTGACATCAGTGTGGGGAGGAGTGCAGGGTAAGAGCTGTCTTCATCAGGTCTACACAGCGGGGAGCTGGAGGGAAGCAGCTATCCAGGTGAGAAAAGCTGAACCTAGACTGGGAAACAGAGAAAGGCCCAGCCTGAGGCAGTAGGAAGATGACATTGTGAGAACATGTTCAACTCCGAGCCTTCACGACTTGGTCACCAATGATATTTAGAAGATGTAAAAGGAACCTCAAGGCCAACGTGAAGGATTTGAGCCTATGTGTCTGGGTAGTACAGGTACAATTAAGAAACAGTTTGTTGTACCCATCAGAATTCTAGGAGCTGTTGAGTAGGCCGTTGGTTAAAAGCCTGGTTGATTCTGTAGGCAGGTCTCCTCTTAGGCTAGGTCAGCACAGGCCCATAGTATCTAGAATGAAGCTGGTGACAGTTCTGTTCTGCATATTCAAACCACAACTGGAATGTTATTTTGAATTTCTTTCCTCTGGACACCATAGTTAAAGGTTTGCAATACAGATGGTAAAATTAACAAAATCCGTTGTTCATGTGAGAAGTGATTGGAGGAGGGGCACCTGGGTAGCTCAGTTGGTTAAGCATCTGCCTCTTGGTTTCAGCTCAGGTCTTGATCTCAGGGTCATGAGATCAGACCCTACATTGGGCTCAGTGCAGAGTATGGAGGTTGCTTGGGATTCTCTCTCTCTGCCCCTCCCTGCTCATTCTTTCTCTTTGTCTCCCTCTCTCTCTCTCTCAAAATAAATAAATAAATAATTTATTTATAATAAATAAATACACTTAAAAAGCCTGGGTGGCTTAGTCAGTTAAGCATCCCACTTTGGCTCAGGCCACAACCTCACGGCTCATGAGTTCAAGCCCTATGTCGGGCTCTGCATTGTGGAGCCTGCTTGGAATTCTCTCTCCTCTCTCTCTCTCTCTCCCTCTCTCTCTCCCTCAAAATAAATGAATAAACTTAAAGAAAGTGATTGGAGGCACTTTTTTACTTTCCTAACCTGAAATAGAGTAGCTCCCCTAGAGAATATGTGTATGTCACCATTTGGAGGAGACTCATGTGAATAATTAGGTTAATTAAAAATTGCCCCAGTGATATAATGTGAATAATAAAGCCACATGGCAGAGTTGTAAAGAGATAATATGTGCAGTGGCCCTGGCACGTGTTTGGTATTCAGTTCATCTTAGCTCTTAATGTTACACTTTTAAGAATGGCGTCAGAGGGGCACCTGGATGGCTCGGTCTGCTGAGCTTCTGACTCTTGGTTTCAGCTCAGGTCATGATCTCACAGTTCATGAGTTTGAGCCTCCCATTGGGCTCTCAGTGCAGAGCCTGCTTGGGATTTGCTCTCTCCCTGTCTCTTTCTGTTCCTCCCCCTCTTGTGTGTACTCTCTCTCTCTCTCTCCCTCAAAATGAGTAAATTTAAAATAAAGAATAGTATTAGAACCGGCAGGCACATGTCATAGAAATAGATTTTTCCATCCTACTGGAAACAATAAAAAAATTTTTTTTATGTTTATTTATTTTGAGAGAGACAGAGAGAGAGCAGGAGAGGGGCAGAGAGAGAGGGAGAGAGAATCCAAGCAGGCTCTGCACTGTCAGTGTGGAGCCCAGAGCAGGGCTTGAACTCAGGAACTGTCAGATCATGACCTGAGCTGAAACCAAGAGTCGGATGCTCAACTGACCGAGCCGCCCAGGCGTCCCTTGGAAACAACTTTTTAATGGTCAAAACCGGCTTAGTTAGATGGGCTGCTTTGAAAGGGGATAAGGTTGCTATCAAATGCTTGGTGGAAGCATTTGCAAAGAGGGAAAATCTTGCCAACGGTGGCGCACTTGGCCTAGATGTTATGGAGGAGATTTAAGGGTTGGGAGGGTAAAAGAACTACAGGGCCTCATTTGGACTCCGATGTTCAAGTGGTTCCAGGGAGTTTGGAATGTGAACTCAGGAGAGAGGCTGAGGCTAGAAGTACAATTTGAAAATCTTTTACTTAGAAGCAGCAGTGGTAGGTGATTGCCAAGAAAAAAAGTGTAGACGGGAGTGAAGAAAGCCTGGAAGAGAATCCTGAAGTATATCTGCGTTGAGTGGGCAGGAGGGAAAAGGAGGAAACTGAAGTGCACACACATGTACACACACATGAACATACGTACACATGCACACATGCACACAAACACATTCATACGTAAGATGGTCAGAATAAAAAAAAATGTGTTAAAAGGAAAATGAGGACACTGTAGTCTGCCAGGAAACCAAGGAAGTAGAGTTGCTTTTAACCAACTTTGTTCATATTTATAGTAATCTTCCCAAAAGAGATTGGAAAAGGGAGACAGGTTCATAAGGGACGAGCAACTGGGTTACGTTTGTGGCAGAGACAGTAAGACTAGGACCGAGGCAACACGTGAGCTTTTGCAATGAGGAAGTTGCTTGTGAGTGTCCAGAAGGCACTGGTGATTAATAACTTATACATCATCTATTTCCAAAAGGTCTGAGGCAGCTTAAATAAAAGCACTTTCACAAAGGGGAACGAAGATGAAACAAAGTAAAGATAAGAAGCCACAAAGAGAAATAAATGGGGGAGGGGGTGAACATGCCACAAAACACGGACAGGGCTGTTATTGTAACAGGGACACTAGGTTTTACCTCTGAGATTCCAGCAGCCAAAACGAAAGGGTTGAAGGACAGGTTACCTATAACCCATTGCTTAATGAAAGGAAACCATTATTCGGAAGAAGTTTTATTTCCTGGCATTAAATCCTATGAAGGGTATATATTCCACAACGAAGAGTATATTGTATGAAGAGTATATTCTTAGATAAGGAAAAGTGACACACTTCACTATGAGGTCATCAGTGTTTCTGATGTTTCACTATGAGGTCAAAGATGATGCAGGCTTGCTTTGAATTGCTGTTTCTCTTTTAAACCCTTGAAGGTCACATAGATAGCATTAAGTCTGTGAAAGACTAGTTGGGCATCTAAATACTCCTGGGTCTGAAAACGGCACTTAGGACAGCATTCGAGAGGAGGACATCCTAGATGAGGGGAAGCAGAGTGGTTCCGGGGACGTGAGGGCAAAGAGGGCACCAAGCGCCTTACAACCTCACGTCCTTTGCATTTGCCATTCCCTCTGCCTGAAAAACTCTCCCCTGATCCTTCCCGTCATTTAGGTTTCAGTTCACAGGTCACCTCTCCAAAGAGACCTTTTCTGGACTCTGCCTGATGTTACTGCTCTCATAAATTATCAGTCTCCTTCGTCCCATATGGCAGAATCTAAACCAGTACCCTGAACAATGCCAGTAACAGAACAGGTGCTCAGCATGTTGAAGGGATGAATGTTTTGTGGATGGGGAAATTCATTGATCAGGTTTCTAAGAGGTGGAGCCTAAGAGGGAACAACACAGAGTTGTGGCTAATTCCCTTTTCTCTCTCTTTGGATAAGATTATTTACTCTTACCCATTTACATTATGAAGAGCGTCTTCCAAAAGTGTCTTATGCTATGTTAGCATAAATAGTGTAGCAGGAGTCTTTCAAAGAGTAATTAGCTATTACGTACAATTCCTTCCATGATCCCTCCTGACAGCTATCGTGTTAAATGTGTGCGTGTACACGTGTGTAAGGAATGCATGGTGTGTGTGGCAGGAAAGAATGCATCAAAATTGCCTAAAGCGTAAATCAAGTCACTGACACACAAATAGAAAAGTAGAGGTGCCCAGTGAGAGAAGACCCTTAGTATTGGGGAGGAAATTGGAAGCAACTCTTGGGAGACTGGAACCAGCATAGGAGGGGAGCAGAGAATGCTTCCAATAAGAACTAGTTGTTTGAGAGAACTGTAGAGAGGACTAAGCGGGGGAGGGGAGCAGCCTCAGGTGGGAAGCAGAACCAACATTTATTTTGGCTATGGAGAGGACTACATTTGTTGGCAGTGAGAAGCAAAATTATCAATGGAGAAGTTTTTTTTTTTAAACGTTTACTTATTTTTGAGACAGAGAGAGACAGAGCATGAGCGGGGGAGGGGCAGAGACAGAGGGAGACACAGAATCGGAAGCAGGCTCCGGGCTCCGAGCCGTCAGCCCGGAGCCCGACGCGGGGCTCGAACTCGCGGACCGCGAGATCGCGACCTGAGCCGAAGTCGGACGCTTAACCGACTGCGCCACCCAGGCGCCCCATCAATGGAGAAGTTTGAGGGAAAAGGCCATAGACTTTTCTGGAGCACTAATTTCATTCGTTCTTGAGAAATTTAAAATATTTCTATATCAAAACAAAAACAAATATATAATATTATTTATTCATTCAAGATCAACCATGGCGGTTGGAAGAAATTTTGATTATTTAGCCCTATTTTGAGCTTGGCCTCCAGAATCCAAGGTAAAGTTAGCAGTTCGAAGGTATAGTGGAATTTCCCCAAGGTTATGGGCAGGCAAGGGATTTTAGAACCGTGGAGCATCATAAGCTCAAAAGTCACCTTGAAACCACCTGAGTCTACAGAATTAATGGGTTCTTTTTCCTGTCTCCTCATCACTAATATTTTAACTCGTAGCCAGAAGAAAGATGTTGTGGGACAACGCTTACAAATTGAGTTTTCTCTAATGGCTTTACTGGAGGCATCCAAAATGACAAAAAAAAAAAAAAAAAAAAAAAAAAAAATTTACAGCCCAGAATAAAAAATTCTCCATCTAGTTTTCCTTCTATGCTGAATGAGGAGTTTTAATTGTAATATTGTGTATTACTTAGTCAATTAATGAAATGTTTGGTTGTTAAAACAAGCAAGTAAACAGAGACTTTCCTAATTATTATTATTTGTTAAATCATTCCACATGGGGATGTCCAATCTAGTAAGTATTGCCTTTGGGTAATGAGCAAAAGTAAATTCTCATAGTTTCAACTGAGTAAGAATGCAAGTTTAAAAAATGAAATTAGTGTTTAAAAAAACCAATCACCTCAAAACCTCATTGGGAAAGCTAGTCTTTTGAATGCAAAATGAAATAAGGTGGGTTTTCATATATGTGCATTCTTTTATTTGAAGGCAGAACAGTGAACTGTCATTCAAAAGTAGGGAATAAACAGGAAATTGAAGCTCAGATAATAAAAATGAAAGGAAGAAATCATTGTTTAACTGCAAACCTTTCAAACTACAAAGCAGCAGCTATATTCATAATCTGAAATATATTGTTGTTTGTAACACTGCACTGCATTTGGCTTTTTATTTTTTTTTTATAATTTGTTTTAATTTTAAAGAGAGAGAGTGTGTGGGTGCATGGGGGAGGGGCAGAGGGAGAGAGGGAGAATCTTACACAGGGCTTGGTCTCAGGACCCTGAGATCATCACCTGAGCTGATCAAGAGCCAGATACTCAACCAATGGAGCCACCCAGGCACCCCTGCATTTGGCTTTTATAGGAATAATCTGAGAATGAAGAATAAGTGATTTGGGGAAAAGGTTGTAAGTAAAAATATATCGTGAATGATTGAGAAACAAATTTTGTGCATGGTGCCACCCAGTAAAGTTTCTCTTTTAACAAATACTTACTGAGCACATACTATGTTCCAGGTACTGTTCTGGGAGATTCAGATTTGTTAGAGAACAAAGCATACAAAAAACTGCCTGCCTCCATGAGCCATATATGTTTGATCTTTGATTTTTTTTAATAGACTCAGAGGGAATCATTTGTAAAAGCACTTGGGATCCTTTATAAAGCAGGGCTATCAAGAAATATATATGTATTTTCTTTACATGTATATATTCCTTATATATGTATATATTCTCTACATATATGTTCTCAACTCCTCTATTCTGTGCAAATGCTTGAGGCTAAATGGGGGTATACCAAAGATTGGAATATAGTGTGAATTTTCTAGACCTTAATTCTTTTGAAAATTAACATGACTTGATATCAGTTTATTTCAAACCAGTATATTGTACCACTACAAATGTCGTCATCGCAGGTCAGAAACTACTGGAACGAGAGGTCAGAGGAAGGAGATTGCGTTCTCTTGGCTTCTCTCATCCAAGGTAGTAGATGATAGAACTGATAGCATCTAAAGTTCTGGCACAAGGGGGAGAAGTGAGCTCATTTTTCTTAGACTGTCAATCTGACTTCCCTCCAGGATTTTCCCAGGAATGAGCTGCCAGTTTTGTCTTCATCCCTTAGCTGGTCCTTGCATTTGTCTGCCAAACTTGCTTCCCAATGTTCTATGCTCTGAGGTACATTTCAGAGACTTTAGAGCTTAATTAACTGAAGTAGAAGAATTCCGAGGTACGTCAGAAAATTCAGATCACATTTAACAGAGGTGGAAAGCCAAAAGGAATACGTTCCTGAAATCATATTTAGGCAATAAGATAGGAATGCAGTTTTATTGTGTCAAGCTCTTGGAAAAATTATGTATGGAAGCTGTATAATGTGTAGAGCCAGGATGGGAGTGAAATGAATGAAAATGAATAAAGCTGTAAAAGAGAAAAGGCGGAGGCAGCTTAAAATTTTAAGGAAGGATGTGGTCCTTTTTTTTTTTTTTTTTTTTTTTTTTTCCTCTGGATAGGTGTTATCCTATGACTGACATGTACTCAAAGTTTCCAGTTATGTTATAGGAGAAGCAGTATTTCCTAGAAGAAATGGTCTTGAGCAATCTGAGTGCCTGTGATTTGTCTCGGTTCATAATGACATGTACAGAATCACAGGATGGCTTTGTTTTCAAGGATGGCACTGAAGCAAGAAATGATGAATTATCAAGAGCTGTTAGGGATTTGATTGTTGTCAGGGGGAAATGAAGGAAAGAAGTCTGAATGTGTTCCTGGAAGAATAAGTAAGTGTAGCTAATGCTCTGATTGCTATTTTATTTGTATTTCAATGATGGACTTGTGGAGACATTATGAATATTCCACTTGTGATAATTTAAGGCTAAACAAAGCAAGTGATATTTTTACAGCTGAGACTTTAAAAATATTTTTTTAAAGTTATGTGTTGTCTGGATGGGATGAAAATTTGATTATCCTAGTGCCTGATGATAGAAAATATAGACTTTAGGAAGCTTATTTTGTACTTGTAATTTGGCTTATGCAAATAGGACGAAAAATTCATTATAGAATTTATTTAGTTTCACTTCAAAGAACAATTAAAGGCTTCATGGTGAAATGAAATCAATTTAAATAAAGTGTTAAACTTGCTATTGACACTTCAAATATAATTATAATATCAGGTGTTGGGAGGAAAACATGGCACCCGTGACTCTGAACCATAAATTGCTACAATGTCCATTTAATCTTTAGATGGGATTCAGGAGAGCCAAGTTCTAACTAGAGCTACATAGGGGCTTAGTGAGCTCAAGAATCCTAGCACAACAAAGAATTGTCACGTTCATGTAGGATCGCCATCGGTATCATCACGGTGTTTCTGGTGGCTACCGTTAATCATCTAGGATTGCTCATCCACTGTGGACCCGGATGTCTCCCACAATAGAAAATTCTCTCCCCTGAAAGGGGAATTTCGGATGCAGACTCCACATCATTTGAAGACCCACCTTTTCCTCCCCTTTCTCTTACCACTCTTCTACTCGCAAAGACCAGTATACTTAACCTGCAGAAAAAGGCCTATGTTGCCACTTCTGTGCCTTTGCTCCGACTTTTTTTCTGTCTGGAATGCTGTACGTGTTTCCCTCCATTTTACTAAACCCTGACCATCTTTTAAGGTCTGTACATGTTTCCCTCCACTTTTCTAAATCCTGACCATCTGTTAAGGTCTAAGCTAAAGTCCTGAGACCTTCATGAATCCTTGTCTGGCCACCTCGTAGTGACTTGTCTCTCCACTGAAACCGCCTGCATCGTAACAGTGACACTTGTATTCTTATCTTCTCCATGAGCAAACCTTTTTCCTTCCCATATTCTTTTTTTTTTTTTTTTTTTTTTTTTTGAGAGAGAGCGTGCAAGCAGGTGTGGGAGGGGCAGAGGGAGAGGGAGAGAGAGAATCTTAAGCAGGCACCATGCCCAGTGCAGGACCCGATGCAGGGCTCTATATGTCACGACCGTGAGATCATGACCTAAGCCAAAATCAAGAGTCAGATGCTTAACTGACAGAGCCACCAAGCACCCCTCCTTCCCATATTCTTATCAGAGTGTGGCATCTACACAGTATTCATGCTGGTACACCAGGAGGTGACCTTGAACCCCCTCTTACACCCTGCTCATGACTAATCTGGCCTCAAGCTAGGCTTAATTTACCTCGAGGGCTTCCTACCTGTGTCCCATTTCTCTATTTCTATTCTTCCCATTCACCATCATCATCTTGCCTGGACTATTGCAGTAGCCTCCTGTCTGCATTCTCACATCATTCCACGGTCCTGCACAATGGTGCCAGGATGACCAACATAGGCCTTCCATTGCTACTTCCCGTGCAGAAAGCATGCCGTGTCTCCCCATCACCTACGGATAAAATCCAAATACTACGCGTGGCCCTCTCCATGATTCCTTCTGGCCTGTCTTTCCCCAATTGCTGTTAGTTCTCAGGTACCTTATTCCCCAGTCACACTGGATGAATGAATAGGTGGATGGATGAATGAATGAGTGAATCCTTAAAAAATAAGCCATGCTATTATAAGCCTCCTTGTTTTTGCTCAGGCTGTTACCTCTGTACAAAATGTTTTACCTGCCTTTATTTAGAAAACCTCACCTTACACACTGCTTTCAGTAAAACTGTCTCTGGCTATCCCTGGCATAATTCCATGCTTGCTCCTCCATAAGTGAACACTTGGTATAGACTTGAATCATCTCACAGCGTAGCGCTAAGCTTACTGAAAGTGGGGACTAATTTTTTGTTGGGGTTAGAAAGGAGGAGGTGAGGAGAGCTTTTCTTTAAATGCCCAGCACAGATAATAGGTCTCTAATAAATATCTATTTATTAGCTATCCATAAAGCTGAAATCTTATCTGTCAACACTCTGTAGGATAGGCAATGCTCTATAATATAAGATGGAGCCAGAGTGACATCTGTTTGCCAGGTAGCCCAGGACATACTTGGGATGCCTCAGACAGAGTCATTGAAATTGACCAGACTCCAGATTCCGTGAGGCTACTCTGACTCAGGTTATCATTTTGCTCTGAGTAAAATCCCAAGTCCCTAAAATGCCCTGCAGGACCTATGTGATGTGTCCACGGTCCCCTCTCCACCTCTGTCCCTCATACCCCTCTGAACTCATCACCTACACTCCCCCCTTGCTACTATGCCCCAGCCATACAGCCTCTTCAGAACACTCTTAACTCAAGCCCTTTGTTCCTCCTGCCTGGAATCATCTTCCCACAGATATCCATATGGCTCACTTCTTTATCTCCCTTATCCTTGTCAGATGTCACCTTTTCAAGGACACCTTCCTTGACCACTATTTAAAATTGCAGGCTCCCCCTCCCTTGTTACCCTCCACCTTGTTTTTCTCAATAGCACTTAGAAGTCTTATGTGATTTTTATGCCTTTTATTCATTTCGGTATTCCTGGTACTAAAACAGAGCCTAGCTCAAAGTAGCCATTCAATAAATATTTGTTGAATAAATCAATGCATCCATCTAACATGTGTGACAGCTCTTCTTGTACATTTCTCTTTGAATAATCTTTATGTCCATGAACTAATTTCAGGTCCAGTAGTTGGTTAATGTCTGATCTTAGTCAAACACGTTCTGGGTTAAGAGGCATTTATCTTAGGTTTCACGCCTGGCTCTGCCACTTACTAATTATGTGACCTTGAGTGAGTCATTCCATCTTTCTGGGTCTGGTTTTTCTCATTTGTAAAACAGGGCTAATGACACCTAGTGAATTACCAGAAGTATGACAAACACTTCAACAGCTATGAAGTTCCATAAGCATGTTGTTATTTTTATTTATTATCTATGCAAGGAACTTAAGAGGCAACCCGGCATAATGAATAGTCAAACAGATGTAGATTTGACGTCTGTCTCTACCGCTTATTAGCTATGATTCCAAGAAACTTTACTTCCTTTTCTGTGAATAAGGAGGATATTTTATCTCAGAATTGATTGAGATACCAAATGAAGTAATATACAGTGTTTCAACAGTTCTATATACTGGTGGGTTTTTTGTTTTTCGTATTTTAACGTTTTCAGAACCCAGTATGCATTTTATAATCAGTGATGTCTTAGGTTCAGTGAAATGTGGCATCTACTTGAAAACTCTTATATGTTAAACAGGATGGTAATTATAGTTCAGAACAGTTTAGGTCACTCTGACAATTTTAAAATATTTGTCTCTCTTCCCTTACTGGGAAGAAGTGGCTTTCAGTGAATAATGATAAAGCAGTGAATTTTGTCTTAAAATGTTTGGTGGCCATTATTTTGCAGGTTGTCTTTAAAATCTGTTATTTTTTTTTCCTGATTTTACCCAAAAGAAAATAAACTGCATATTTATCATTTTATGTTTGTTTTTCTGGGCCCCTCTCACCCGTATCTTCACCGTTAGTTTGGTTTACGCGTTGTCCTCCCTTTGGTTTGGTCATGGAGAACAAGAATAGAAGAATATCCTGGCAACCTCAGCAACCGTACTTTAACATAATACGGTTGCTAGGAGAAGAGGGTAGTAGCAGCACTTGAGAGGACAGGACGTGTGGTGCTGCTGGCCTGTAGGAGCCAGTGGGCTATGGCATACACCAACAGCCGAAGCAGCCTTCTTCCCCCTGCCTTCTTCAGGAAGGCGTGGAAATACAACTGTCCTGTTAGGCCCTCCGTCAACGAGTGGTAATATTTTATGACCTGTTTTAAATAAAATGTAAACCCAAAGGGAGTAAAAAAAGTTATAGCTCCCAGTAAAGATGCTGTTGTAAAGCACTGCCATATTTCAGCCCATTACTCCTAAGACATTCTCCTGTTAACATGAGACTACTAACGCAGTGTTCTGACTGACAGTAGGTCATTCCTCAGATGGCATAGCCTCCTGTCTGTTTTGTGGTTTGTTGTAATGCCCTGGCGTTCAGTTTACAGCACTGGAAGAGGATAACTGCCGAGTCCTACGTGCATGTACTGCAAGAAACTCTACACACGCTAACCATGCCCCTGGTTCTCCGGACTGTAACAATTCCGAGATGGGCATACGCTTCCACAATGACTTGCAGTGAGGAAGCTCATGGCACAGTTCGTTTTATTCATTCAGCAATTGTGGCTGAGATTCTACCAAGGGCCAGCCACTGAGTGTCAGGGCAGCGGCCAAAAATAAATATTTTAAGATAGAATGCATAAAGCAAGACACGTGCACAATGAAAATAGAATGCCTAATGTTTGCATTGTGCTTTTGCTTTCTTTGAGGAAGGCACCAAAATGTTTGAGGCTTAGCCCTCATTAGCATTTGAAAGAAAGTAAAATTGACAAAAAGAAACATTTCTGGATCCATCCACATAGGCCAGCCCTCAGATAAGATTTCTCCATATGCACAGGGGGCCTGGAGGAACTCTCAGTAACCACCCCTGCCTATGCCATTGTCTATGTTGCAGCCACAATGAGGTGGGCTGACAAAAGCCAGTCAACTATCCCTGGATAATTTTAAGAAAATTCAGATAGTAGTCTCTCCTACCAGTTTTCATTATCTGCTTGGTGGGTTCTGGACAAAGTCTGACTCCAGTATACGTCTATTACATTCTGTATCTGCGTTTCTTAGACTAAGGTACATGTGATTCAGTTCATTGGGTTGTAAGGCCTGTATCATTCAGCTACCCTCATTTTTTCCTTCTCTGAAGAATTGATTAACCAGATTGGCATGTAAGAAATTCTTCGAACTCATGAGCCTATGCCAACTAATTCTTTGATTCTTTTTTCCCTTTGATCTGCACATTAAAAAATGAGAATGTTAGCTTCCATTTAGGTATGCTTCAATCCAAAATAAAACTGAAAATAGGTTACAGAGTGATGTGGCTATGACTTCAGTATGGAAACTTAGAAACATTTTTTTTTTTCTTTACAAAGACTAAAGATTTATATCAAAAAGAAGTTCTAGGACAGAGAATTATTCTATTCCTTTCTAGTCCAAATCACATTTCTGGGAATATAAGGACTCTAGAACTAGTCTTTCTGTATGTTCCCATATGTTTGTGTACATATACACGTTCTATCCATGATTTTACTTAACTTGAAAGATGTATGAGTTTTGCCAGTTTTACCCCTAGAGAAAACCAAAGACAAAGGACAAAGGCAGGCTGCATGTCCTGTCCTTCCTACTGGGGTCCCATCTGACTGTCACAGTATCACCTGGTGTCTGCTGTTTGGACTTATGGATAGAGTGAGTGATAAAGGCTTATCACTTTCCTTAATAGAAGGCTGTGAAGGAGCAAAAATGCCTTTGAAGTACAGAGACAGGTCGCTACATCTGATGGAATGCCAGGCAATGAATCTGATATCTTGGTGGTAGGTACCACTGCATAACCACCTAACATAGTCACCCAGGGTAGCATATACTGTTAACTGCCAAGGTCAATCCTACCAGCCTCCATTTTCATTTTATGAAGGAATTCTGCTTTAAACAGAAAAGGTATCTGTCGTAGCTTTGAATCAATAGCATATAATGTGGTCGCTAATAGAATATGGAGTAGTAGGATGATTGTGAACTTTGAAGTCTATCAGATTAGGTTCAAATCTTAATTCCAATGCTTAGAGTATAAGCAGTTGCTTAAATTATTGAAAACTTGGGTTTTTACTTGTTCTGTGAGAGGATATTTACCTGACAGAATTCTAAAGAATAAACTAGGGTAAATTAAAACATCGAGCAATAATCTCTAGTATATATATTAATACGTAAGCCATTATTCCCAGACTTCAGCAATCCTTTGACCACTCAGGGACCTAAACTCCATTAACTGTCCCTCATCCCCTTGATGTCCTCTTATTCCTGGATGTGAAAACTTTTTAAAAGATTTCCAGATTGCTATTGTCTACACCCTTCTAGGCATACTAGTTGTTCAATAAACATTTATTGGATGAAAGAATAAATGTGTGTAATGAATGTTTAAACCCACAGGTCCTTTTTCCTTTTATTCTTAAGAAATATTTGCCCATTTTCTCATGCAGTCGCACTACATATTTTATCAAGAGCCACAAATAACAGCTGACTAGTTCACTGCTTTTTCCATTATTTGTCAAGGAACAAATAAGTCAAAGTGCTTAAGCTATTACATTTCATTCTTAAGTTACAATCTAACAAGACACTGAGTTAAACCATCTATAAAACAAATAGGTTCTAGGTGGTTCCACTATCACCAATGTTATTTTTAGAGGAAGAGGTCCTTTTATAAAGAAGGGGCAGTCTCTTGGGGGCACCTGGGTGGCAGTCAGTTAAGCGTCCGACTTTGGCCTAGATCATGATGTCTCCATTCCAGACTTCGAGCCTTGCATCAGGCTCAGAGCCTGGAGCCCACTTCAGATTCTGTGTCTCCCTCTCTCTCTGCCCCTCCCCCATTCACGCTCTGTCTCTCTCTGTCCCTCAGAAATAAACATTAAAGAAGGGGCAGTCTCTACCTTTGGCCATGCTTTTTATATGCTTTCTACCATCTTTCTGAAAAACCTTCAAGAAAAGTTAATTTATCTGAAATAAACATGAAAATCAGAGATTATCAGTTTATTTTTAATTTTATTTTTATTTTGAGAGAGAGATTGAGATTGAGATTGAGGGAGCATGAGCAAAGGAGAGGTACAGAGGGAGAAAGAGAATCCCAAGTAGGCTCCACGCCAAACAGAGCTCGATCCCACAACCCTGGGATCATGACCTGAGCTGAAACCAAGAGTCAGATGCTTAACTGACCGAGCCACCCAGGCACCCTGATATTTTCAGTTTTAAATGAGGCATTCAACCTGACGACACGAAGGCCAGTTCTGTGACCCCTTTGTTCGTCAAATTTGACAGCTCAAGTTTTTTAATGGGACATTTTCCTTATGGAGAAAAAATACCCTACATTTGAGAGGTGAATATGAACTATTATTTATGTGGCAGTGGCCATATAGCTATAATATAATCTGTAAGCTGAAAGAGACTTGAGATCACTGTCTAGTTTGATCCTCCTCCTATTAGGGAAAAGGGAGAGCAAACTCAATGAGATTAAACGGCTGCCTTACTGTGATAAGGAAACGATCCCAGCTTGACACCCAGGATCTCTGTTTTGCAGCAGCTCTTGCTTACTGAGCATTTCAGAGTGGAGCAAACACACTGCCAGGCCTTTTACATGCATCACAGATCCTCACAATAAGGAAGTGAGGGAAGTCTTCTTATCATTCCTTATTTTTCTTTTTTTTCAGATGAGGAAACTGTCCAGAGAGGCTAAGTAATATTTCTACATTACACAGCAAGTAAGACTCAGAGCCTGTCTTCAGCCTCATTGAATCACCTTTCCCCAACACTTAATGGCCTTTCCTACCCTATGCCTTCGCTTATGATGCCTCCCTTACCTGTCAGACTTCTTCCCCATTCTTAACAGACAACAGAAATGTCACAACTTTGGGAGCCACTCCAACCCTGTCTTCTGGATTCCAGGAACGCTTTGTTCATTCCCCCATCAAAGTCCTTATATTGTAACATTATGAAGGATCCATTCCCGTCCTTCTTCCCATAGGATGTTACCTCCCTGAAGACTGTCTTACTTTTCCTTTACATTTCTTAGACTCATCCAGGACATGGAAGATGCTTATCAAGTGTTAGTTGGATGACTATATTATAAGACAGACTCTGTGTTGTAGAGAACTGAAACTGATACATTCACATTTTCAGAGCTGAAAACAGTGTGGCACCTAAGTATTATTTGTAATTATTTGCAAACCAAGCTACGACTATTTCTTATAGGCTCTAAGTAATCAAGTGCCTTCCCATATGGAGAGTTATGCATCCCTTTTACGATTCAGCCAATATGAATAATATAGAATTAGATCATTTTTTCATAATCTGCCAAAACTTGGAGAAATGGCATTCTGGTACATGCCTTCCTCTTAAAATATTTATTTGAGAATTATTTGTGAAGTACTTTTAGAAATAGAATTCTGTGTCTCTATAGAATAGCATATATAATTCAAAACCCTGGTGTACCTCAGATTCAATGATTAAATGGATAGATTTTCCTAGAGTAAATACATCTGGCATTCAATTTCAAAAATAATTTATTAAATTGCAGCATTCTACCAAAACACAAAGTAGAAATATTTAAAATTGTGAACAGAACACGACCCCTTCAGAAATGTTTCTCCTGTTTTATTCTTGTATTCCCTTTGCTGCTGCTTTTTTTTTTTTGTATCTGTCACATGGTGGCCAAGATGTACGCCCTTAAATTACTTTTAACAGACTCTCTTTAATATCAAAGTATATTTCATTATGAAACATAATGATTTTCTCTCTCTGCTACTCAGAATCTTTAATTTGGCAGTGATTGGACAAAGCTGAATTTTGAAAATATCGTTTATGTACCCTTAGAAAATGGCACTTAAATTTGTATTTTCCCCAAATTATCTTTTTAATTTTTTTAATGTTTATTCATTTTTGACAGAGCGTGAGCAGGGGAGGGTCAGAGAGAGAAGGAGACACAGAATCGGAAGCAGGCTCCAGGCCCTGAGCTGTCAGCACAGAGCCCAACATGGGGCTCGAACTCACAAACTGCGAGATCATGACCTGAGCTGAAGTCAGACGCTGAACCGACTGAGCCACCCAGGCGCCCCTTCCCCAAATTATTTTAATTTTTCCCTAAAAACAAATATTTATATGAGGTTTACTAGTAGCCAGGATCAGAGAGGCCGAAAGTGGGATGGTGGTTGTCAGGGCCTGGGAGGAAAGGTAGAATTGGGCGTTGTTATTTAATGGGCATAGAGTTGCAGGTTTACGAGGTGAAAATAGTTGTAGAGATGGATGGTGGTGAGGGTAGCACATCCTGCATGTATTTTATACCACTGAACTGTCACTTGGAAAAATGGTTTAGGGTTGCCTGGGTAGCTCAGTCGGTTAAGCATCCAACTATTTTAAGTTCGTGTATTGATTTCGAGAGAGAGTGAGTGGGGAGGGGCAGAGAAAGAGGGAGAGAGAGAATCCCAAGCAGGCTCCATACTATCAGTGTGGAGCCCAATGCAGGGCTCAAACTCATGAACTGTGATTGCACAGACTGAGCCACAACCAAGAGTTGGGCGCTTAACTCAGCCACCCAGGCGCCCCAAGCGACCAGCTCTTGATTTCAGCTCAGGTCTTGATTTCACGGTTTGTGAGTTCAGACCCCACTTTGGGCTCTGCTGCACTGACAACACAAAGCCTGCTTGGGATTCTCTGTTTCCCTCTCTCTGCCCTACCGCTACTCACCCTCTCTCAAAAAGAAACATTTTAAAAAAAAGGTTTAGAATGGTAAATTTTTATGTTTGTATATTTTATCACAATAAAATTTTAGAAAAAAAAAAGTTATGATAGTCACCTCAAAGTCTTTTTATCCTGGAAAAAAATGTTAATGTGAATGAAATAAGAGTTCAATGAAATTTTACCAAAATTTTGTCAGAACTCCATCAAAAACAATTCAAGAGCATGGTTCTCTAATTTCAATACTGGCATCATTAACTCAATGTATTTATTGAGTAATTGATCCAGCTTTCAACTTAGATCTTCGATCATAGTGTAATCAAAAATAATTATTTTCACACTCCATGACAGGCATATTAATGTGAATGTAGAAATCCATACACACAAAAAAATAGCATATCCATGATGAATAAAAATGGTAGGCATATTCTAGAAAAATATAATGACTCAGAAATTTTCACAAACAAGACTTAACAAATATTAAACTCTTAACGGATGCATCTGAGATTTTGCATTATTATTAAAATTGTTTTTTGGATATAAGTGTTTATCTTATTTAGTTTATGAAGATTATGTTAGCTACAAGATTATACATGAATGTAGTAACTATAAAAATTACCTTTTGGGGGCGCCTGGGTGGCTCAGTCAGTTAAGTGTCCGACTTCAGCTCAGGTCACGATCTCACGGTCCATGAGTTCGAGCCCCGCGTCAGGCTCTGGACTGATGGCTCAGAGCCTGGAGCCTGCTTCCGATTCTCTGTCTCCCTCTCTCTCTGCCCCTCCCCAGTTCATGCTCTGTCTCTCTCTGTCCCAAAAATAAATAAACGTTAAAAAAAAAATTAAAAAAAAATTACCTTTTGAATATGGTAATTATAAAAAAGATTATTTTTTTAAATTGAACATTCTAATTCATAAATGTTTTATGGAGATTAAACTGATAGCAAACGGGATATTCCATTTGGAAGAAGGTATAAAACTTCTCCACTGAAAATATATGCCTGGGGATGGATGAGGAGGGGAAAAGAAAAGGGGCTGGAAAATTATTTTGAGACTTTTGTCCTTCTCCCATTTGTTTGTGCAGTTTTCAGTTTATCGATATATTGAAAACATCTCAAAAAACTACAAGAAAACCAACCTGAGAATTAAAATTATTAAGTTGAAGCTCATCTATTTCCTCATGACACAGAACCAGACTTCCTAAAGTTGTTCAGTGCTCTGAATTTTCTGTATTTTTTTTAATATTGATACTGACCAATATTTTTTGTAAGTTTATTTATTTATTTTGTGTGTGTGTGTGTGTGTGTGTGTGTGTGTGAGAGAGAGAGAGAGAGAGAGAGAGAGAGAGAGAGAGAGAGAGAATCTGAAGCAGGTTCCCTGCTGTCAGTGCAGAGCCCATTGGAGGGATCAAACTCACAGATTGTGAGATCATAAACTGAGCTGAAATCAAGAGTTGGACTCTTAACCAATTGAGCCACCCAGGTGCCCCAAGAGTACTGATCTTTTTGCTAGAACACTTTGAGTTTGTCTCCAGAAAGCTAAATGGAAACATGTTGTATATTTATCCTCTTATCTATTAGAACAAGATTGTGTTGAGTAGGTGCCCTTTTAATGTTTATTTGTTTTTGAGAGAGACAGAGAGAGAGACAGAGCAGGGGAAGGCATAGAGAGAGGGAGACACAGATATCTGAAGCAGGCTCCAGACTCTGAGCTGCTGACACACAGCCCGAAGCAGGGCTCAAAGTCACAAACCAACTGAGCCACCCAGGCATCCCAAGTAGGTGCATTTTTGGGCCTCTCTCTGTTCTCCCTATCTCTGTGGACTCTAAAGAATATGTAGTATTTATCCTATCATTTAATTATCTTACCCAGATGTATTGCAGTATCCCCATCACCTGTCCCCTTGTTTACTCCTCATCCTTGAAGGAGGCAAGGAATGGTCATGATTAATCAAGAGTTAGCTCCCTTGCTGGTAGTTAAGGGGTTTGTGGAAGATAAAGTGAGCTTTCTCCTTGTGGAAAAAAGAAAGATGAACCAAACCAATACTAAAGTCACAAGTGCTTCACTGACTTACAGAAATGATCACAGTATTAGGTACCAGTGAAAAGAGATCCCTGGAAAACAGGGAGTTTCAGAGGCACAGAAAGAATCAGGTCGAATTACCCTGTGATCCAAAATGCAGTTCATCTGCCTGTAGACAGCATGAATGTACCATTAAAAATATCCGTGTTGAACAACACCAAGCTAAAATCTGGAATCAAGAGGCGCCTGGGTAGCTCAGTCGGTTAAGCGTCCAGCTTTGGCTCAGGTCATGATCTCACAGTTTGTGAGTTCATGACCCACATCAGTCTCTCTGCTGACAGCTCAGAGCCTAGAGCCTGCTTGGGATTCTGTGTCTCCCTCTCTCTTCCTACCCCGGTCACACTCTGTCTCTGTCTCTTATAAATAAGTAAATGTTAAAATTTTTTTAAAAAAAAATAAAATCTGGAATCAAATAAGACACCACATGTGCAATATTTTTTTAAATTAAAAAAAAATGTTTCAAGTACACAGTACCTGGTTGTGAGACTAATTAATTGCTGCTGATGACAACATTTCCTGAGTAACATCTTCATAGGAGAATGAAAATTTAGTATTCTGAAGCCCTGATAATGTCAGGAATTAGTCAGTCCATGTCCCCCCTTTTACTGCTTTTCAAATGAAAGCAAATCATAGAAGGAAATTGAAACTATAACTGCTTCTGCAACACTTAGTTCCTCAGGGGGTACTTGGACTAAAAGGAGTGCACAACAGCAAAACACAGTTAAGGTACAAGTTCTATGAGTCATCAAATGCTGTTTGTATAATTCCAAAACATTCGTAAGCTAAATTGTACTGGGATAATTTGTGAGCAATGTTCTGACCTCTAGCATTTCCAAGTCCCACTTGACTTTGTAGCTTAGGGGTATTTTTTTTTTTTTAAGCAGACTGTGTCACTTTAATTCTGTGATTCCCAAGTCCATTCTGCTCCAAGCCATGTATAATTGTACATTCTTTATTCCAAAGGCAGAGCAACCAGAGATGGAGAGTTGGAGGTGGGTGAAGACAAGAAACACTGTATGACAAAACAGAACCAAATTAATGGATATTAATTGTTAGAATACAGATACCAAAATATTCTGGTTTCCTAAAGAGATCTTAATAAAACAGATACTGATAAAAGCTTTAGCGTCAAAAACCAAACCTCAAGAACATTTTGGCTGTCCTAAAGAAATGCTACCTACGTCTTCACCTGCTTGCCATGAACATTATGAGGTTAAAATTGCACCTCAGTATTTAGGTATATCAACAAAACAGCACTTTCTTCAGGCAGAGAAGACTCCTCCAAAGTGGACAGTCATAAACCTTGTAAAATTCTAACATAGAGCTTATATAGATGGGTTAAAAGATGAAGTATGTCTACATTTTTTAAAAGAAAAGAGTACAAAAAGGTAAATTCAGTAATCTTTTGAAAAATGTTTAAGTTAAGATTTTCATGGAGTGGTAAATATCGGTCTCATGATATTCCCAGCTGAATCTGGACATCATATTTCCATCAATTTCCCTCATGTACTGTTTTTCATGTAAGAAGCTCATGGTTTGATCTAAATATGTGTTTTGCCAAATACCTATTGAAAAGTGATTCAGGTTTTTAATTTCCCCAAATTTACAGAATATTATTCAGTGGAAACAGTATTTTGGACTCAAATATTTGTACTACAAACTTTATACTTAAATTATGGGTTTTAAGTGTTGTATCTTTGCAGAATACATACCTATGGGAACATTAGCTCAACAACCATTAATATATTTCCTGTAAAATATTCAAGGGTTTACACTTGACAAAGTTATATGAGACAGTTCTCCAGAATAGCCACATTTTTCATGTTGAAGAGGTAAATTCAGTATCTCAATACCCCAGTAGGAGACATTTACAATCAGTTGTGCTTTTAGACAGTTGTATTACTAGGCAGCCTCAACATGTGAATAACTAATTAGATTATTTTCTTGCTGTTTCTAAACCAAGCTCCTTTTTCCTTTATCTTTCTGATCTATAGAATTAGGTAATTATAAATACTGAAGTATCTTTAAAATATTTTAAAAATGTTTACATTATTTAATCTTCATAAATTCTTTTATCCTTGCCTAAATCTTGTATTTATTATTGTATTAATTGTTAAATGGTGTTACTGTAGGCAATAGCAACTTGGGGGTGAAATGTTTATTTTTACCTCTGTCTGTTGTAGAGTAAATACCCTTAATAATGAAGTTTTCAGCATCCCAGTTTTTCCCTTTTTATAAATTGATAATAATTTTTCTTTTACCTAAATTGATTTCCCTCGCACTATAGAACAAATAATATTTGTGAAAAGGAAATTTTAAACTAGAAATAACATGATTATTCTGAAAGCTTCATATACTTTTCCATTCTTAAAGAAAAGTAGGTCAGTGGTAGGATTGCACCTGCCAAGACAGTATTCTATTAAAGATTCTATGGGGGCAACCTGGGTGCCTAATAAGGCATCAGACTCTTGATTTCGACTCAGGCCATCATCTTGAGGTTTGTGAGATCAAGCCCTGCACTGGGCTCTGTGCTGATAGTGCAGAGTCTCTTTGGGATTCTCTCTCTCCTCTCTCGCTCTCTGTCCCTCATGCACACTCTTTCTGCCCCCCTCCCTCCCTCCCTCTCTCTCTGACTCTCAAAATAAACATTAAAAAAAAAAAGATTGTGTGGACTATATATTGATATCTGGAAAAGATTTATTAACACTTTATCTTTTACCTGAAAAAAGGGTTTCATCACACATTTAATAGACTCAGCCTAGATATATTAACCAGAATGATATAAAAATTATAAAATGAATGCTTGAATTATATATATATATATATTATATATATATATATATATAATATATATATATATAAAATACTGAGATTTTTTTCTTTAGCAGACTGTAGAATGGACAGCAAAAGAAAAACAAAGTTTAAACAGATCATTAATGTGGGTAATTGCCTTGAAAAAAAGATGGTGTAGTCACCTTCATCCGTTTCAGAATCACACCTTTTTGTATGCATCTACCCAGATTTTCTTAATATCACTTTTTTACACAAAGGTACCATACCTCTTTAATGTGTTGATGGCAGAATCAACATTCACCAAATGGCTGGACCATTTCCAAACTGTTCCTTTCAACCACTTAATCACCAACATTATAGTTAGTTTAGACCCATTATTTTCAGTTTTATTAAAAATGGACTTTCTGCTTCTAGATGAAACCTTATTTAGAATTCTAATTTCGAGAATATAAATGTTTTTACTAATTGGATTCAGTTGGCAAGATGAGCACATAAATCTATTTCTGCCTACCCAGATCCCTTAAGAAAGAAATCGATGTATGCATATTTAAATATAAATATGTATTTTATGATACATCCTTAACAATAATGAGGGAGGGGGAAAAAGAGACAATTGGCCAGATCTCTGATTTTGAGGCATTCCTGAAGGAAACAAGACAAGAGGAAATCACAATCCAAAAAATGTTTGAGAAAACTCTTTCTAGGGACGCCTGGGTGGTTCAGTCTGTGAAGCGTCCGACTTCGGTTCAGGTCCTGATCTCATGGCTCGTGGGTGCGAGCCCCGCGTCGGGCTCTGTGCTGACGGCTCAGAGCCTGGAGCCTGCTTTGGATTCTGTGTGTGTGTGTCTCTCTCTGCCCCTCCCTGGTTCACGCTCTCTCTTTCTCTTCCTCAAAAATCAATACACATTAAAAAAAAATTAAAGAAAACTCTCTTATAGGTGGAAGTAGTTCTAGAGATTCTGTAAATACATAGTCAAAATACATAAGGTAGTACATGCTTCTGGGAAAATCACTGGATGAGCAGTGGGAACCATGTGTGGAACGGTTGAATTATTCCTCGTTCTTTTTCCCCTCACAGTAATCTGTGGGCAGCTGCAGTTTTTACCCCAGGCTAAAGTAGCAAATATGGCTTACAAAGACATGGTACTATCCCAGATGGCTTATCATCTGAAATATAAATGGGTAAGCCACATACTCCAAAGAGAAGCTACCTGCAGGCACCTTACCCCAGCATGGCACCCTCTGCACCCCACAGTCAGCAGACGCACCTGCAGATGGGCAAGCAGATGGGAGTCTCACCTACCAAGATGAGTAGACAGCCAAGGAAGACCAAGAAAGACAGATATCATGAAAGAAATTCAATAATGCCAAAATTGAAGGCCTAACAACTGAGAAAACAAAGTAAAAACTTTAAAATAAGAATAATGATGTCCTCAGGAGTTCATATACGACATGAAATATTCATAAAATAAAAATAAATGGATGAAAAGGAAACAATCAGACATTGGAAATAAAAAATACCTTTACTTATAAACTTAATAAGAATGATAGGTCAGGTTTAATACATATGAAATGTTTACTGAAAACAATAAAACATGAATTTAGTTTTATATTGTACTAGGCATCTGTACTAGTTATTTATTGTTACATAAAACTTATCTCCCCAAAACTTAGTAAGGAGTGCAACCAGCACGTATTATCTCATAGTTTCTGGAGGTCAGGAATCTGGGCACAGTTTATCTGAATGTTTCTGGCATAAATGCTCTCACAAGGCTGCAAAGAGGGGGCCACCTGGGGCTTCAGTCATCTCAAGGCTCAGCTTGGGAAAAATCTACTTCCAAACTCAGTCATGTGGGTGTTGGCAGAAGCCTTCTAGTCTTTTCTGGCTGTTGGCTGGACACATCAGTTCCTTACCACATGGGTGTGCCACAAATGGTAGAGTGAGGGATGAGAGAGAGGGCCAAGACAAGCCACAGTCTTTTTATAACCTAATCTCAGAAGTGACACCTCATCACTGTTGCCTTATTCTCTTCCTTAACGGTGAGTCAGTGAGTCCAACCCATATTCCAGAAGAGAGAATTGCACGTTTGTGTGACTATAGGGAGGCAGGGCTCATTGGGGGCCATCTCAGGATTCTCAAAAGTGTCCTCCCCTCACATCATAGGCTCAAAGCTCAGAATCTCCTCTAAATCAGATCCAGGTGTGGTGCTGCTTAGGCATAGTTCCTTAATTAGAGCTCACTGAGTACTCCATCTGTAAGCTGAAGAGACAGGTTACCTATCTCCCGTACACCCAACATCCAGTGGTGGGACAGGCAAAGGAGAACCACTGTAGACATCTCTCCTCAAAAGGTGGTGGGGAATGGGAAACTCAAAAAGTCACTGCTACACAGAAATTCTGGAAAATGTTGGAAGCTGGGAAAACGTTGGTAGTTTTTGCTTAAGTCTCCAGGGCTAGGACTAATTCCCCGTGCCTCTCAGCTCCGCATCTGGGTCATCTTTCCTTTTCTTTGAAAGGTAGCATGTGTTTGCTGCTGAGTAGCATGTGTGAATGTTTACATTATGAAAGACTAGAGGATACGCATATGTGTGGACACACACAAAAATAGTTAAGAGTCGTTTCTAGGTTATGGAATATTTTTCGTTACTGTGAATATCTGTGTTTCCTAAATTTTCTACAGTAAACATCTTCAATTTTTGTAACAGACACACACACATAAAACGTTTTTAAGCATGGAAGAAAATCACTTAATTCAATACCCAAAGGTAATCTGATGAATTCACTTTTACTACCAGATCACAAGACGCAAAATGTATAAATCACATTGCCAGTTTATTAATTCATGTTAAGAAATAGTAGCTAGCAAAAACTAAGTCAGAATGAGAGGGTTGCTTGGTGAACACTCAATCAGAGCAAAAGATAAAATCAGTAACTATATCCACACGCTGTATGTTGATCGGTGTTTCCACTGTGGGACAAACGGTGACACTGAGTCCGTCTGTCAAGTGATACATGGACTTGAGCTGAGCCGGGTTTGCCTTTCAAACCTGCTTCTGTGGTGTGAAAAGATCATCCCTCTTCTGTTATCACAGTTTTCCACACGGAGTACAATTCAGCAGCTTAGATTTCAGTCTTTTAAAACACAGTTGCATTTGTATTAAGTCTCCCAAACCACTTTATCTCTGTATTTATAAAAAAAAAATTGGGGGGTCATTCTTGCAAATGATGAGCACCTTTATGTTTGAACTCTTGCTGATTTTACTCTCAGAGTTCTGAGTTACTTCTTTATTACTTCAGGTACTGACTAAAAATATTTTGGGTGCACTTTCTAAATTAGTTTCTTAAGATGTAGTCACTTCAACACTGGTAGACTTTTCTTCTTCTAGAAACCTACCTACCACCTAAATAATAAATAGTGCCTGCCTCCCAATGAAATGATTTCACATATTTAGTATGTTTAGCATATTGCCTGCAGGCACCAACTGTGGTAATAAGAATGCTGAAGCATTCTAAATTATTCTGGAAGGGGCATTGTAGTTCACCCTCCTTCAGGGCAGCTAGAAGTATGGTATCCATCACAGTGAATGTGGCATCACCGCTTCTTCTAGAGCTCCTTCAAAACAGGATTCATAATTTCAGCATAATTGATGTGCAGGCTGATTTTTGCAAAGTGAGAAATGAAATCAGTGACCGCTAGTGTTCTGTTTTACCCTGTTGATTCAATGGCCATTTTTCTCATGCTTAGGATTAACTTTCAGATAACTTGTAAATTATAGTGTATTTTTTAAAGCACTATGTCCAAATTTGTCATTAGTTCTGAAAATCAATCCATACTGAATATGATGAATCATGACATCGTGCTGTCATATTATATATACATAGTCATTTCCTCCTTTTTGGAAGTGGGGGTGGGGAGTAGCACGATCCTATTGCCATGGTGCATTTAGTGATTAAATCCATCAAAGAATTCTTGAAACAATTATTTTCGTGTAGTGGTCAGGAACAACTAAAGGCTGTGAGTTAGCAGGGATATAATTATCCTTCAGGGGTTGGATCTCTTAGACCAATGCAGGAGAACATGGATCCCAAGAGCTCTACCGGATTATCAAACAATAAAATTGACCAGATGAAAAGGACAGCCCACCTCCTTTACTCTCCATTTTCATGTGTGAATCCCTCTAAATAAAGTCATGTAAACCTGCACAGTAAGCATCTCATTCTCACGCTTGCAGATTCAGTTTGAGTGCCTTTTTTCAGAAGGTCGATCTCCTGGGCACTTATGTGATTTTGTTAGAGAAGGAAATGTAAGAGTAGTGAAGTAAATATGGCTTTGAAAATCCAACATACTAATAACATAGTAAATATACTAATGCCATTGATAGGTAGAGAGAGAACCAGACATTTTGTGAGTGATTTTTTTTTTTTTTTTTTCAGTTAGAGCGGTACTACTCAAAGCATAATCTGTGGACTGATGCCAATAGGTGAGCTGAAACTAATGATCAGTCAGAGAATATAAACCAGCGCACTGTTTTCCTTATTCTTTTGCAAAACCTTGTCTCAGTGTGGACCGGTAATAAACATTTGAGACTAGAATTTTGAGAAGCAGTCAGCTAGAGTAGTAGTTCCAGTCAGTTCCGCTAGCCTGCTGCCCGTGTCATGGCCTAGGTGCGTGGTCTGGACTCTGCTGCTCATCTACTATGTGATTCTGATGGGATTCACTTCGCTGTTTTGCCTCTGGGTTTTGCCCTCTTTGTGAAGGATGTGGCACCCATCATCCCTGAGCTCCTTGTCAGAGATATAATTCAAATTTATGCAGTGATTGAGTTTGAGTATAGAGAAAAGGCTAGGTAAATTATGGCAATTAAAAATTATACTATTAAAATGGTGTCTGTGAATGCTGTGTAAGATAACATGATTATGAAAAGTGAAACAGTCTGCCCTATAGTATTTGCATATATACTGTATTTCAACTATGTAAAAACATACACAAAAGAGGATGAGCATTATTTAAAAAAAAAATTAAAGCATTGGGAAACTCTGAAGCCTAGGTATTTCTTTCTCTGTTACCTAAATTTTGATAACATGGTTATATCCTTCACAAATAGAAGTGAAGAAATAGCATACAAATGTATTCAGTTCAACAGAGTACACCTCCAATTTTGGGTCTTTTTCTATATTCCTTAATGAATGTAACTGCTCTGTTTCCACCATTTGGGATATCCATCCTATGGCATTTCTCAGTTCCTTCTTCCTACACCAGGCAAGGCTCTTCCAGTGCAAATATTTGCATACTTCCAGCCAGTCTAGAGTCAAAGAAGCTGTTCATTGGACAGTACCTACGTAACCTATTACATTAAAAGCGGCATAGCTTCTAGCGAAAGCATTCTCCACCTGTCCTTTGTATTACCTTCCAGTCTTCTCAGGAACCTTAAATCACTTCTGTCTTTAAAAATGAAAGTTTCCTCCCTTGACTCTACACCCTTTTCCAGCACTTCTTTACCATTCCTCTCCCTTTCACAACCAAACTTTTGAAAGAGTTGTTGGAGCTAATTGGCCTTCTTGTCCTGTCTCTCCTTTGTACCTCACCCCTTCCAATCAGTCTGATGTCTTAGACTATATATATGACCATCTTCTGATGGTCCTTGACCCCCATGTATTTAAATCCAGTAAATTTTCTTGATTTCTGTGTCAATCAGATACAGAATCCACTCTACAATAAAACAGAAAACAAATTTGCTAAGGGGTCTTACATAGCTCACAGAACTCTAAGAGTGCCCGTGAGACAGGCTCGGTGGCTAAATGTCGAGGAGCAAGGCTCACCTGGGGCAGCTGGAGAGAAAATATCATTGCTGCTTCTGGTCAGCCTTGATAAGACTCCGGGCTGGATGATAGAACCTCTGCTGCTCCCCTCCATGAATAGCCAAACGCTTCTCCCACCTGACATGCAGAAAACTTACTCTCTGCAATGTGGCCCTCTTTTCCCTCTTATACGTAAATAAATCTGTCATTCATCCAAATTCCAATGAGTTATTCATCACTACATTCCCACAACCTAAGATCATATATCATACCTGAATGTCATACATCAATATTATCAACATTCCTATTTCATGATAATGAGGTTTACAATGATATTTTCAATATTTGCATGTGTGTGTCTTTAAAAGTAACCCCTTAATCTGGAAAGCTATCTTATAGTTTTTATTTATGGGAAAGCTAACATTGTCTCCTCAAGAAAAGCATGCCAGGGGCGCCTGGATGGCTCATTCGGTTAAGCGTCCGACTTTGGCTCAGGTCATGATCTCACAGTTGATGTGTTCGAGCCCCACGTCAGGCTCTGTGCTGATAGCTCAGAGCCTGGAGCCTGCTTTGGATTCTGTGTCTCCCTCTCTCTCTGCCCTTCCCCACTCAAGCTCTCTCTCTGTCTCAAAAATAAATAAACATTTAAAAAAAAGTTTTAAAAAAATTTAAAAAAAGAAAAGCATGCCATTTTATAGTTTGTAGCATTAACAAATTCAAGCAATTATAACTTAGGATCTTACAATGTTAGCTTAGAAGTCTTTAGGTTTTTGTTGAAATGCAGTTCTTTGGGTTTAAATTCAATTTATGTTGTAGCAGTTCTTACATTTTAATTCCAAGATCTAGCCCTAGAGTAATATTTACTGGTTCTGTTTCTTGTTTGTTTCCCCTTCTCTGCTCCCCGATCAGTATTGTCCAAGAATTAATGAATCGTGTCCATCAAAGATTAGTACTAATGATCTTATTTCCATAAAAACAGACTCGCCACTCTGCCAGCTTTTTCTTCTGCAAGCTTGCTTGTAGGAAATGATCCATTAGTTAACAATTTAAAATAAACTAGAAAATGTTTGTCTTCCATAAATCTGACTATGACCTAGGCCTTAATGTGTTTCAGTATTTTCCTAAAAGATAAATTTTGTAAAAATCTGTAATGAAAGCTATAATGACTACTTTTTAATCTATGCTCTAAAAACTGATGAAGAAAACTAGCTTTCTTAGTTTCATGAGATACTCACTATAAAGGAGACAAGATATTTCCTCACCACCAGAATTCAGATAAACATTTAATTAGAGATACAGTCCTTATCTTGGAGGAGATGGAGACGGAATTTATGGGGGAGAGTCTAGAGAGGAGGTAAGTTTTCAGATAAAGAGCTGCGGAAATCTGCACAGGATCTACTTGAATTTTTGCTAGATGCTAGGCCATGAATGCATAATGTAAAATTCCACAAAGTCAAGCAAAGAAGAAGGCAAGAGCAGTATGCAAAACAGTTCCCAGGGCTCATAGTTAGGCAGGAACCATTCAAGTTCCAACTAGCCAGAATAGATGGATAGTCCATGGTAATCACCTGGTGCATCTAGTGGGGATCCTGGTGGGGTCAGGCCCTAGTAGGAGAGCTGGACTGCATTTGGAGTGATGGCTACTCTAGACCCACGCTAGCAAAGCTTGAAAAAGGGCCTTAAACGGATCATGCCAGTCTGCAGGTGGCTCAGTGGCCTGCCAGAACAAAGTCCAACTACCATTAAGAGAAGAAAACAAAATTTCTTATTTAAATATGTGAGTGGATTAAGCAGCTATTTGGGCCTTATTTGGGAGCAGTTTTAAAGTTATAAATTCAGGGGCACTTAGGTAGCTCAGTCAGTTAGGTGTCCTACTCTTGATTTTGGCTCAGGTCATGTTCTCAGGGTTGGTGAGATCAAGCCGCACCAGGCTCTGTGCTGACAGCTTGGAGCCTGCTTGGGATTCTCTCTTTCCTTCTCTCTGCCCCTCCTCCCTCCCTCCCTCCCTCCCTCCCTCCCTCCCTCCCTCCCTCTCTGTCTCTCAAAATAAATAAAGAATCTTTAAAAAAAAATAAAAAATAAAGTGATGAATTCCATGCTTTCATAATTATGGGGACATTTAGATTTCCTGTTTCTTGTTCTTTTGAGGAATTAGGCCATTTGACCTGCGCTGTCCATCATTGGCATAAAGTTGGTGCTAACATTCCCTTATTCTTTTAATGTCTATAGGACCTGTCAGGGTACCCCTTTTTTTCATCCTTCATATTGGTTATTTGTCTTCTCTTTCTTCCTTGGCTTGAATTACTTCAGTTAACCATCCCCCACATTCATGGATGTTTGGGTCATGCCCAATTTTTTCTTACTATAAATTATGTGTTACTGTATAACCATGTGCACATACCGTTGCATATTTGCAGAGCTGAATCTTCATGGTAGATACTTGGAAGTGAGATTGGCTAGATCCCAAAATACCTATATACTTCTATTAGATATTGCCAAATCCCCCTGCATCATGGTTGAACAATTTTGTTTCCCTTCCAGTAGTATATGGAAAGTAGCTCTTTCTCCACAGCTTTTCTGACAGGACATGTTGTCAAGCTTTTGATTCATAAATCTGATACTTGAATGATGGTATATCAATGTAATGTAATTTGGACTTATTTATGCATAAGGTTAAACGTCTTCTTAAAGTGCAATTATGTGTTTCCTTTTAGTGAATCTGTATACATTTTTTGTCCATTTTTTATTAGGTTTTTGGTTTTTTCTTCTGTTTAAAAGAGCTCTTTAGATCAGCAAACTGTAGCCTTGCCCAGACTGAATACTCTGATCATCCTCACAACTCAGTATTTGTACCTTACATGTCCTCTTGGTACAGTTGTACCTTCCTGTGGAAATTAACCCTCTAAAGTTTAGCATTTGCTTAAACATTTGTCTAAACATTTGTCTATTGACTCTGCTTATGCTTATTGATTATGATTGTTATTTTTGTTTTGTTCTGTTTCTCGCCATGCAAAGTCATTTATTTTTTTCTAAAAGTTGATCGTGGCTGGCAAGATTTACCCTTCTCCCAGGTTATAAAGAAATCCACCCACATTGTCCTGTAATACTTGTATATTTTCAACATTTGCTTCTATGTCTGGAATGTGTTTAGAGTATATTCTGATGTATAATTGGAAGATTCGAGGAATATTATCCCTTTCTAAATAGCTATTCATTTCTTATAACACTACCTTTTCATGTTTATTCTGTACTAAATTTCCATTCTTCTCCTCTGTAAATAGTATCAATATTGAATAGGTTCATCAAAGAAGAATGGAATTTGCAAAATAAGGAGTCAAATTATTTTCAGTTTATTTAAAGCTAGGTTACCTAATTTGAACTATGTAAATAACTTTTGGATTTTTTTTTTGAACTGTGTAAATAATTTTTTTGTTTTTTTGGAACTACGTAAATAATTTTTAATACAGCACAGGGGTGCCTGAGTGGCTCAGTCAGTTAAGAGGCTGACTTTCGGCTCAGGTCATGATCTCACAGTTTGTGAGTTCGAGCCCCGCATCAGGCTCTGTGCTGACAGCCCAGAGCCTGGAGCCTGCTTCAGATTCTGTGTCTCCCTCTCTCTCTGCCCCTCCCCTGCTAGTGCTCTTTCTCTCTCAAAAATAAACATTAACAAAAAAATTTAAATACAGCACAGAATAAAATGTATGAACTCATTTATTTATATTGTTACTTATTCATCGTTTTGTGAGTTCATGTTGTTGAAATAATCAGCCCAGTTTTGCTCTCTATTCTGTTCAGCACCCAGGTCAGGACAGGACGTGGTTTCCCACTAATGTGGGATCAGATGATGGCCCCTACCTCGCCAGGCTTCTTCTCTCTTAACTGTACTTCAAAAGGAAAGCTCAAAGAATGGATTTTAGTTCTTTTCCCAAACTGAGGTTTCCTTATGAAAGGCAAACAATCAATCAACTAGTAAACAATCTATCTTTGATACCAACCGTGGATTGCTGTATATACAAAAATCCTTTTTAAAGTATCACCAACCCAATTAGTGATAAGACTATAAATTGCTGACAACATCCAATTAACTAAGGCTAAGGAGGAATTTCTAATAAATTGTATCCTGTTTGTAACATCTATACACCTAGACTGGGAAGGCAGCCTTTTTCCTGCCAATTACAGAACTAAGGAAGCATTTTTTTTTTGTTGTTCCATTCTACTCTACAGTCATTTCAAAATGGTAACTGGAGAGTTCCAAATATTTCTGTAATCCATTCTGCTTTGACAGGGACTTCTGTAATGAGGAAGCTGTTGAAAATGAATAGTGTTCTGAATAACCTATTTTATGTGACCAGTTAAAACAAGGGATGTAGAGCCAAACACAATGAAGGGGATGGGTTACCAGGAGAAATGCTCATGTGGAATCAATTTTGTCTGCCTGTTAAAACTCAGAAACACTGACTTGAGACCAGCGGAACACTGCTGACTTCGGGTTGTGCTGACTTGTGTGTGAATGAACCGCCAAAAGTTAGTTATTATCCAACAAGCCCCAGAAAACATGATCGCTTGGGAAATGGAAGAGATTGTGTAAATTTGCATCACAAACAGGGACAGCTCTTTTCTTAAGGATAATAACGTTCATTTCCTCCTTAAGAATTCTTTTAAATGTTGAAAAAAAAGTCCTTCTGTTTATATTTCAGGAGTGACAAGAAACACTCATCTGAATAATCTTTTAAGCTATATTTTAATATATCTCAATTCTGACTCACCTCTTGAGGTGGGTCTGAGTTTCATCTCTGTCTCAGTTTAGGTCTGAATGTCGTCCTTAGCAATGTTCAGCAAGGGTCATTGAACGGAACGCCTTTCTCAGTACCTGTTGTCGTCAGACAGTGAGTACACAGAACACACATGAACAGGGAGCAAGAGAACAGCCCTCAATGCTGGATGACCACCATTTGTCCCTCTAGAATATTCTCTCTTCTTTAGCCTCTTTGTCCCAAGAGACTGATCTGTTTGGCCTACATTGATGAGTTTGGCCAACATGGAGCATGGCAGGAGGGCAGAGGGGGTGACTGGGATATTTGCTTCCTGCACAGTCACCTGAGCTGCCTGCCTCTCTGGGTCTGCCTCAGATCACAGCTTTGCTCAGAAGACCTCTCCCCACATAACCCCCTGTGTCCCTACGTCCTGATGACCATTTTCTCTCCTTGGACCTGCATGACTAGGAGAGGTAGCATCACCTGTAATACCTACACCTATCACCTGTTCCTTAAGGTGCTGCCTCGTGCCTTGGGGCTTCCCCACTTTCCCCCACACCCTTTTTAAACAGCCCATTGTGAAACACTCTTTAAACCTGACTGTGCCATCAGTTACCTCCTGGGACCCTGACTTCTAAAGCCTCTTTGGAAATTTTACGGAATATCCTCGAACTGTCACAGACATGCCTGGGGCACCTCAGGCTAAGTCTGCAAAAGTAGCAGATGCTAATAAGACTTTCTTAAGGGGAGTGAGCCTGTTTGGATAAAAAGCAAGTCACTGCCTTTTCTGGGCAGGGCTTGAGGAGGAACTGGAAAAGAGGTCTGGAGCAGAAGGAGATGGTTGCATAGGAGACTAGCGATACCTTTACTTATGGTAATTCTAGTAACATTTTAGTGAAGTATTTTAGAAGCCCCTTGGGCGATGTATTTGCAGTGAAGGGGATGTCCTTTTATTGCAAACCAACCTACAAACTTTCACTGCAAACCAATATAATGAAAACTGATGGGCCATTAAGATGAAAAACAAGACAGTTATCTTTAGACTGATACATAACAGGAGCTGTACATAATAGGAATGTAATGTATGCATGTTCATTGATTTTTCTGGATTTGTAAACCTTCAGTTGCAAATCACAATTTTATATATTTTAAATGTTTATTTATTTGAAATCGAGAGAGAGAGAGAGAGAGAGAGAGAGAGAGAGAGAATGTGTGCAAGTAGGGGAGAGGCAGAGAGAGACAGAGAGAGAGAGAGAGAGAGAGAGAGAGAGAGAGAGACCGAGACCTAAGCAGGCTCCATGCTGTCAGCACTGAGCCCAACGAGGGGCTCGATCTCACAAACTGTAAGGTCAGGACCAGAGCTGAAATCAAGAGTTGGATGCTTAATCGACTGAGCCACCCAAGTGCCCCAATAATCTTTATATTTTAAACTTTGAATCAAATATTTCACAGTTCACATGAAATGGAAACCAAGTATTATAAATGTATTTGTATAATGAACAGTATTCCCAACTGATATTTAAAATAAATGCTGCCTTTTATAGGCTTTCTCGCTGAATAAAACTGATTATTTCAAGTTAATGGGGAAAAAACAGAAGTCGAGATGATGACAAGAGATTGACAAAATCATGCATCATGGATGGACTGAGCTATCCAGCCTTTCTGGAACATCTGGGATATGCCCATGCCATAGCCTGGCAGAGAGATTAGCATGAGGGCTACTACTGCAGGTTATGATCACTTCTTGGGTCCTATCAGAGCTTTGCCCTAGAAGTCTGTGCTAGAGCACATTGCCAGGAATTATTAACAGAGAAAGGAGGAAAGACTCTGGAGATAGGCAGTCTTAAGTTTAGACCTTTACTGAGTATTAGGTGGATACCAGGGGCTAATCTCTCTGGTTTCAGTTTCCCTATATATAAAATGGCAGTATCTACATCATAGGTTTATTGTGAGGGTTGCATGAGAATGTACGTAAAAGCTCAAAAACAATGATCTGATTGAGTGTATGATGGCACAGCCATTTTGGAAGATACTTCAGCAGCTTCTAAGTAAACTAAACATATTCTTACCCCATGATGCAGCAATCACACTTGGCACTTATCCAAAGGAGTTGAAAACTTATATATATGTGTGTGTGTGTGTGTGTGTGTGTGTGTATGTGTGTGTGTGTGTGTGTGTAAAAACCTGAACACAATGTTTAGAGTAGCTTTATTCATAATTGCCAAAACTTGGAAGCAACTGAGATGTCCTTCAGTAGGTGAATGGATAAACATTCACCTATCCATTCAGTAGATAAATGGATAAATCCAGACAATGGAATATTATTCAGCTCTAAAAAGAAATGAGCCATTAAGCCATGAAAAGACATGGAGGAACCTTAAACACATATCACTAAGTCAAAGAAGCCAATCTGAAAAGGCTACACACTGTATGATTTGCACTATAAAACGTACTGCAAGAGGCAAAACTATGGAGCCGATAAGAAGAGTAGAGGTTGCCAGAGGCAGGGGGTGAGGGGAGAGATGAATAGGCAAAGCACAGAGGATTTTTAGGGTAATGAAAATTCTCTTACGATATTACAATGATGGATATATGTCATTACACATTTGTCCAAATCCATAGAATGTGCAACACAGAGAGTAAACCCTGAAGGTAAACAATGGACTTTGAGTAACCATGATGTGTCGTCAGTAAGTTCATCATTCTGGTGGATGATGATGGTGGGAAAGATGTGCATGTGTATTGGGAGTGGTGGTATTTGGGAAGTCTCTGTACCTCCCTCTCAGTTCTGTTGTAAACCTAAAACTCCTCTCAAAAAAATAGTTGTCTAGCAAATTAAAAAAAAAAAAAATTGTCTCCATCCCACTTCTATCTAATTATATGATCCATTTCTCCCTAACTCAGTAACACAATGTCAGAAGCCCTGTTTCATGAGGCTGACTTTTGCTGAGACCTGAAATGTGTGTTTTGTTTTGTTTTGTTTTTAGTATTTTAATGCCTTATGAATTGTATGGAATAGAGCAGTGTAGGAGCATTTTTTTCCTAACAGTATGTGAATTGCTTCTACTTTTCACACTCCTAAGTATACTAATATTTTCTGTTCCTACACGACGAATCATTATCATCAGTATTACCTGAGCAGCTAGTGACAGTTGAGCACTGCCTTAGATGCTGAAGATACATATAATTTGGCAGTTCCCTTATCTTCGAAACATTCGTATAGAAAGGACAAAAGCATACAAATCAGTGCAAGTACTGTAAATTGAATGCTCACCGTGTGCCCAGCACTTTGCTTATTACAAAGATCTTTTCATTTAATCTCACACCTTTTGGTAAATTATTAGGTAATGTTATTGATTTCATAGTTGCGTGACCTAGAGCTCAAAACAGTTAGGTAACTTGCTCATACAGTAAGAGAGCAGTAATCTGAATTTTCAGCTACTGCCATAGAGTATATACTCCCTGACAATGCTAATTCTGACATCGGGTACAGACAGTTAAGTGTTTGAACATTGCTACTCGATGTGTGATTGTGTGTGAAAACCTTTCTTATCGGTCCATAACAAGCTAAATAATGAAATCGAGAGTAAGCTTTTATAAATGTTTACAGCAAATTTGACAGAGTGATTTTTATGTCTATTAAATCTAATAGTAAAAACTAATTGGTGTTTTGTATTACATCTTTTCCCCATCTTATTATTTATTTTTATTGTATTTGACCAAAGTACTGCTCCATGGCTGATTGGAACTTTACAAACCAAAAAATAAAACAACAGCACCCTAGTCCTTCGCTACCAATAGTGTGAGTCACTCTTCTAATCCAGAGGATTAGTGGCATGGGAAAGGATCAGACATGAAGTAGAAATTATGATGACAGTGAGAACAGCTAATGATAATTGAGTACTTATTAGGTGCCAAAGATTGTGCTTCGTTTCTCTCTCTCTCCACGCTACATATGCACACAAACCATATAAACCACATGTATGCCATACACATGTGATATATACATACCTGTGTGTAAACATATATATGCATACATGTATAAGTATGCGCATACAGTACCATATATAGGTACATACATATATTTCTTTGTACAGAGAGAGTTCTCATTTAATACCTGCACAACAACCCTAAAACATGGAAGTAGATATCTACCATGGCCATTTTACCTGATTATGTTCTGGATATTACTGCTAACCTCTGCTTCTCCCCCGAGTTATTCTTAGCTAAAACCAAATGAATGGAGTTCCTTTCATTACCAGTGCTCTTCTGTGAATATATGAGGATGGAGAATAATTATGCTTCCCCACCTCTCCTGTCCCCCTAAAAGTGAAACCAATCACTTTCCTTCTTATCTCTTTTCTATATTTCAGGGAGTACTTAGTGGGAGATTGGAAGGAGCTGTGTCAAGGGCTTCAGAAGAGCATGTATTCCTTCACCATGCTTAGCTTTTCTAGTAGCTGCTACTCACTCTTCCTGGAATGAGTAAGAATGTTCTGCTGTGTGAGTGAACGGTGCTGACTGAATTGATTCCATCACTCGTGTACTTCCTGGAGTTTGGTGTATTTGTTAAAAAAACAAAACCAGGGCACCTGGGTGGCTCAGTTGGTCGAGGTCTGACTTTGGCTCAGGTCATGATCTCACCGTTCCCGAGTTCGAGCCCCACATGGGGCTCTGTGCTGACAGCTCTCCCTGTGCTCTCTCTCCCTGTGCTGACAGGTTCTCAGAGCCTGGGACCTGCTTCGGATTATGCTCGCGCTCTGACTCTCTGTCCCTCTCAAGAATAAATAAATGTTAAAAAGACTTTATAAAAAAACAAAACAAGAAGATTGAGGTGGTATGAACTTTATAATGGGACCAGTTTGCTGAAAATGGTTACATTAAAGGCAGAGTAGAAAACACACGGGCTTTTGAACATTTCCTGGTTACTAGATTGTGTCTTTTTTTTTTAAAGTTTTATTTATTTATTTTGAGAGAGAGCATGAGTCGGGGAGAGGCAGAGAGAGAGAGAGAGAGAATCCCATGTAGGCTCTATAATGTCAGCGGCAACTCAAGGTGAGACTCAAACTCATGAACCATGAGATCATGACCTGAGTGGAAACCAGGAGTCGATGCTTAACCAGCTGAGCCACTCGGGTGCCCCTATATTGTGTCTTTAAATGTTCTTTGTTTAGATGTCTATTAGTGTGAGACAATATACTGAATGTAACTTTGGAAAGAATAGATAGGATATTACCTCATATACTGAATATATCTGAGGAGGTGGCAGAGTTAAGCTGTTATACAATATAGAAAGTATTGGGAAATGCAAGAGAGAATCAGAGGCAACCTACACTGGCTTAGTTGTAGAAAAAAGATTTGAGTAGCCTATAGGGATATTACATCAACACAAATGTGGATGGGGTATATTTTGCGTTGTAGCTCTCTTCTGGAGATGCTGGCACATAATATTAATCCCTTTGTTCCCATTTAATGTGTTTATATAGACATTGATCTGTATTGAATTTCCATAGCAATTATCCCTGTTTGTGGAACTATCTCAAATAATCATTTGAATAATTACAGTTAGGAGAAACGGTCTCTGGCATACCCTTTTTCAAATGTTGTGGTTTTGTTTTCTCTACTGACCTTTTTTCCCTATTTACAGTTTGTCTTTTTTTTTTCTTATGTTAACTTGCTTATCTTTTTTATCTGAATTGAAATAATAAGTATATCTGCTCTCTGGAAAGCAGTTCAGTGATTCTCAAAATGAGTATGTCACATACATTAAAGTGCTGTCTTTATTTCCCTAAGTCAACACATGATGATTCCATATCAATCAGTGGAATTTTCTAGAATGGCACGATGAAAGTAATAGAACTATGCTAAGGATTCTCCTTGTCACCATGTGGTGTTTAGGGCAAAGATTTAGTTCCATTTCTAAAACATTCACCCTAAGCTGATGCTGTTGTTCTAAACTAAAGCCAAGCCTGAATACGTCAGGTAAAGAGTGGAGTTTTTTTTAAGGCTCTATTTTACTGTATTGGTATTTTAGATTTCTGATATTGCCAGGTAATTGAATGACCTTCCTCTTCACCTTAACAGAGCAAATCTGGTTTCTGTTGGGGAACCTGTCTGCTCACCTATGCTAGAAGGACACCTTCTCCTTGTCTTGTGCCACTTACTTGACACACGCTGACTGAGCTCCCTGGTTCTCAAGCTTATTCATATGTGATGCAGTTCCTGGAAAACATGGTGCTTTTCACCACATATCATTCTGATGATGTTAACATTGAAATAATTAATTTTTAAATTTGTGTGTAAAGTTAAATACTGGCTTATATTAGATTCCATAACACACAAACCTTAGTAGACACCAACATTTTAAGAAGGAAAAAAAAAAGGGATAAACTTTATGAGACATTTCTCCTCCTTACATTAACTTTTCTCCTCTGACCAAAAGAAAGAGATGGTTCTCTGTGGTTGGAATAACTTTCTCCTGCTCACAAAATTTCAGTTCTTGGTGGGAGCTTAATTGAGACACATAATTACTGTTTCGTGTGTTTCGAAATTACTAAGATGAATGGCCCGGCCTCTGCCCTCAAAGAGCTCATGCTCCCGTAGGAAAAACTCACAAAAGGCAAAACTATAAAACAGTATGAAATCTGAGCTACACTAGCTACTTTCCCGTAGGCTGGTCGGGCAAAGACGGCCAAGTTTAGGAAGCTCCTCTGCGAGGGGCTAGTGACACCTGAAGGGAATGAGACTCCTGAGGGTGTCAGAGTCCAGTAATGTAACAGACTTCGGCACAAATTACAAGTCAGAGGGGTAGGTTCACATTACTGTGTCAGCACTGAGAGGGGAGCACTTATTTCTGCCCCAAGGAGGTAGAAGGCAGAGGGCATAAGCGAGGTGAGCACCAAAGGGGTAGAACTTCAACAAGCTCTTTATGATTCTTTCCTCCCACTTGGTAGTTAACTAGAACGTACCACGTCTTTCTGACTCGTGGACATAGCTCCTATACACGCCAGTCACAATGCCCCACATTCACAACTTAGTGTGGCCTGAGCCAGTGTTTCTCAGGCTTTGCTAGTTATGCAGATAACCAAGGAATCTTGTTAAAATGCAAAATCAGATCCAGTGAGTCTGAGGTGGAGCCTGAGATCCTCATTTCTAAAGACCTCCCAGGGGATGTGGTTCTGCTGGTCCATGCACCACACTGTGAATGGCAAAGGCCTGAGTTTTAACTCTTTTAATTTTTTTTTAATGTTTATTTACTTTTGAGAGAAAGAGAGAGACAGAGTGTGAGTGGGGAGGGTCAGAGAGCGAGGGAGACACAGAATCTGAAGCAGGCTCCAGGCTCCGAGCTGTCAGCACGGAGCCCGACGTGGGGCTCGAACTCGTGGACTGCAAAACCGTGACCTGAGCTGAAGTCAGATGCTTAACCGACTGAGCCACCCAGGAGCCCCCTGAGTTTTAACTCTTAACGTGAGAACTGAAAGTGGAAAGTTGGTAGAAGAGCAGAATCATAAGAGAAATTGTGATGTTCTGTGGAATAAAACGGCAGAATGCTCTGAGGACAGAAACTAGCAGCAGACTGTCCACGGTGCCCTTATCAAACAGCCCTGCTAAATAATGCTTTCACATGCGTCCAGTGGGTGCACATGAGCCAGAGCAAAAAGAGGGCCTGACTCTGATCTGCTTCTATACTTTAAAGGTAGAGGAAGACACAGCAGTAATTATATTTTAGTCTTACATATTTATATACTTATAAATATGCATGCAAATATTACCAACGTGAAGAGAGAACTGCAGCCTCAACATAGTGACATTTTAGCAAGCTTTATATATCACCTAGGAAAAGAAACACATGGACATATTCACTGATGGACTCAGACCTAACCATTCCAAGTATGCACCAGAATCACATTCTTAGCATTATTCATTCTGAGTGCACAGACATTATTTCTTGAGTTCTTCGTAGTTTTAATGTAATCATAAAAACGGTGTTTTTGAAAACAGCATGCTAAAAAATAGCCTCCCTCCCCCCCAAAAAAAGGCAAAAACTAGTTTGGATGCAACTCCTTTTAGATAAACATGTCATGAGACGAGAAATGACTTTGAAAGCTTGCTCCATTACACAAATAAATGCAGGCTTAGCTGAAGCAGAGTGGTTATCAGAAATTTTAAATTGAAGAGTGAGTTGTTTTCCTTCACAGGGAAAATACATCACAACCAGGAATAAATGTCTGTCCATGTTGAATTGCTTCCTTGTCCACCCCAGTGCTAAAGAAGGCCTCATAACTTTGGCTTATTTAGCAAATACCTTTTTGGGGCTAAACACTGAATCAACAACTATATGGCAAATCTGAATGCTTTCACTAAACATGAGAAGATGGCTGCAATTATAATGAAGTTTGATTGTTGGATAAGGAGTTGATTGTGGGGACTCTGAGTCACTTGAGACTCCGTTCATTTACATGTGATAAAAATTACAGTGTTAATGGTGAAATGGAAAACTAGACTATTCGTCTTCTTTCTTCACTGAGTAAGCCTTTCTGCAGATCCCTGAGATAGGAAGATTCTACCCAATGGATACAAAAACTTTACCACCCACCCTGTAAGAAATGATCTCTCAGCAAGAAGATAGTGATGGAAATCGTCAACATCTGTAGCCTGAAAACATCATACCACACCAGCTCTCTGGCAACACTGGAACAGCCCTCTCCAGTATTATCTTGAGAGTAGCTGTCACTTATTGAGTGCTGGCTATATGTATAAAAATTTGTTCCTAGTTATTTTACATAGTCAATCTGTTTGACCTTTACAGTAATAATGATATACTATTCTATTATTGTCGATCCCGAAGGGATACTATGTGAAAGGATAAAGAGCACTGTTCAAGCATGACAGTATGTCTTAGAGCTATACGAATTGTATGTAAAAATGTGAAATCTCTGCTTTGGGAAAAATATTTTTTTAATCTGAGGAGTCTCCCATATTCACCATCAAAATATGCAATATTTATTTTGCATGTACTATGGATAGAAATTACTGCTAGATTCCCGGGAAACCAATATATATGAGATATTTTTTTTCTCTTTCCTCTTAAGAGTTTTACAATTCTAAAGGGAAACAATATATAAATTAAAAAGATGAAGAATAATATTAATATAATATAATATTAATCAATGCTCACGGACAGTAGGATCTATAAGAGTGTAGAAATTGATAACAACAAGGGCTCCCCTCTGTTTCCCAAATGTATTTTGAAGAGAGTAGTTAGCATGGGCAGCCCATTTCAGGAACAATAATCTCATAGTTAAGATATCTTCTGTCTAACTATCCAGGTAAAATTGAAGCCTCTGTAAAGCAACCTCTTTCAAAGGGTTCTCCAGCCTCCATTTGAATGCTGAAGAATACTTGGCTTGATACTAACCTCACAAGTAAATGAAGGTCTCATCTGACCATCAGACAGACTTTCCATATATGGAAGCAAGAGTCTCTTAATTGCTCGTATTCGTCAGTCCATCTTCTAACATTTGGAATCTTACAAAGCAGATCTATATTCTTTCCCACATGACGTCACTTCGGATATTCGAAAAGTGTGATTCTGATGGTCTTTTCTTCATTAGAGCAAATACCTTTGCTCTAAAAGTAGTATTCTTATGAGACATTTATGAGGATTTTTATTTCTGTCCTCTTTCTAGTCTTCTGAGCATATTTCAATTTCTTTCTTAACTTGTGTTGATCAGAATTAAACATAACCATTTAACCAGCCCAGAGAAGACCTGTCACCAGCTTGTTTTAGAAAGCATGTTTCTATTAATACATTCTAAGTTTTCATTAACTATTTTGTTTACATAGTACTGTTGATTAATACCGAATTTATTGTCCAGTTGAAATCACCTGGAATTTTTCATAAGCTCCTTTTAAGCCATGTTTCTTCCCTCCTAGTCTTACGAAGTTTTTCTGTATCCAAGTTCATATCCTTATATTTACCTTTTAAATTCCATCTTGTTTTATTTTGTTCATTGCTCAAATTGTAAAGATTTTTTTTCCATTGAGCTATAATTGGTGTATATACATTGTATAATTTTAAAGTGTACGAGTGTTGGTTTGATATATTTACATACTGTACTATGATTAGCACCATGGCATTAGCTATCACCTCCATCGTGTCACGTAATTATCATTTCTTTTATATGGTGAGAATATTTAAGGTGTAGTGTGTTAGAGACTTTAAAGTATATAATACAGTGTTGTTAACTGTTAGCACAACACAATAGCCTCCAGATTTTATTCATCTTCTAACTGCAGGTTTTATCTTTGACTAGCATCTCCCCTGTCCCTCCAGCCTCAGCCCCTGAACCACCACTCTACCGTGTTTCTACAAGTTCAGCTTTTTAGATTCTACATATAAGTGATAGAATACAATATTTGTCTTTCTCTGTCTGCCTTGTCTCACTTATGTTGCCCTTGAGGTCCATCCATGCTGTTGCAAATGGCAGGATTTCCTTCTTTCTCATGGCTGAATAATATTCCATTTTATATATAAACCACAGCTCCTTTATCCATTCATTTGTTGACACATAGATTGTTTCCATATCTTGGCTAGTGTGAATAATGCAATTACAGTGACCATGGGAGTTCATATATCTTTCCTATATCCCTTTTTTATTTGCTTTGGACATATACTCAGAAGGGAGATTGCTGGATCATATGGTAATTCTATTTTTAATTTCTTGAGGAACCTCCACACTGTTTTCCATAGTGGCTAAACCAGTTACGTTCCCACCTACAGTACATGAGTGTTCCCTTTTCTCCACATCCTCAACAATAGTTGTTATTTTCTTGTCCTTTTTTTAATAGACAGTCTAACAGTTGTGAGGTGGTACCTCATTGTGGTTAAGATTTACATTTCCCTGATAATTAGTGATGTTGAGTATCTTTTCATGTACCTGCTGGCATTCAAATGAATCTCTTCTTAGGAAAAATGCCTATTCAGTTCCTCTGCCCATTTTTTTTATTGGGTTGTTATTTTTTGTTATTCAGTTATATGAGATCTTTATATATTTTGGAAATTAACTCCTTATCAGATATATGGTTTGCAAATATTTTCTCCCATTTTGTAGGTTGCCTTTTCATTTTGGTGATTATTTCTATTGCTGTGCAGAAGCTTTTATAGTCGGATGTAGTCCACTCATTGAGTTTTACTTTGTTTTGTAAAAATGGTTTTGATCACTGCATGTGATCCTGGAAAAGGGAAAAAGCAACATGAAGTAAAACTGTGATCAGGAGGAAATGAGATCAGAATTTCCTCCTTGTTTTTATTTATTTTTTATTTATTTTATTATTGTTTTATAAAATTTTTTAATGTGTATTTATTTTCGAGAGAGAGAGAGACAGAGCTTGAGCAGGGGAGTGGCAGAGAGAGAGGGAGACACAGAATCTAAAGCAGCCTCTAGGCTCTGAGCTGTCGGCACAGAGCCTGACACGGGTCTCAAACCCTTGAACTGAGAGATCATGACCTGAGCCGAAGTCGGACGCTTAACTAACTGAACCACCTGGGCGCCCCTCTTCCTTGTTTTTAGAAGATACAAGTAATGCCCAACAACAACTCCAAAAAGCCTTCCTTCATCACTACCTCAGATTTATGGGTTTTCCTTGCTAGCAAATTTGCCTAAGCTTTGAGGGAGTATGAGCGTGATGTTCAAAGTTAATCTTTATTCATAACAGCTTTCCCAGAACCTCTAAGAACTAAATGAAGTGTTTTCCAAGGTGGCCACTGTGAGAGGAGCAGTCTGGGCTGCCACTGTACATGCTCCCAGCCCTGCAGGGCCTCACAGCTCAGTCTCAAGTCCCAATTTCAAGCACAGGTATGTGATTCCCTGCAAAGGAGAAACCAATTTCCCCCACCTCATTCTCCTCTACCCTGTGAAATTAAATGGTTTCTTGACAGTCCCTGGGAGGTCGAGTGGAGGAAAAAAAAATGGCCTCCAGATATTCAAAAGTATTTGAGAGTTTTCATCCTGGGTTATGCTCCCTGTGCAAAACTTTTTCTTCCCTTTTTTCCTTAATGCTATTAAGAAAATTTGTTTTGCTTAAAACTAGAATCAGCCGGGGGGCCTGGGTGGCTCAGCCTCTGACTTCGGCTCAGGTCATGATCTCGCCATTCCTGAGTTCAAGCCCCACGTCCGGGCTCTGTGCTGACAGCTCAGAGCCTGGAGACTGGTTCAGATGCTGTGTCTCCCTCTCTCTCTGCCCCTCCCCTGCTCATGCTCATGCTCTGTCTCTCAAAAATAAATAAGCATTAAAAAAAAAAAAACCCAAAAACTAGAATCAGCAAACTCTAGAAAAGAAAAATGTAACAGTTATGCAGATTATCCCTTCTGTATGTACAGATAAACCCCAGGGAATTCTCTTAAGCACCGCGGTTTAGAAGGGCCCACAGGAAGTAGATGAGAGGGTTCCAGGACGTGAGTGGTCACTATTTGCCTGTTCACCCAGAGAGAGCCCTGTCACTAAGTAGGTCTCTAGATCGTTTTTCTTCCCCTTCTCTGTGGTGTAATTCTTTGGACAATGCAGCTATGTAGCAAAATATGACAACAGACTGTTTTTCTTATATATAGCTGTATGCCAGGCAGCCCAGGAGAAGTTCAGACTCTGAACACAGTTGATATAATACTGAATATAAATACCCAACTGCTGGTATTCAGGGACACATACAGACCGGTCAGAAAAAATAGAAGCCACCTGCTCCAAATAGTAGGGGTGCTTACACAAGAGAAATCAGTGAGTAGGAAATTTATTTTTGCCGGAAGGAAAATGTTTATGACACAACACACACAATTACCTCAGAAAAGCACAAAGAAGGCATTCACCTGTGATTTTTTTTTCCTAATGAACCAGAGGACTTAGAAGACAGTGAAAGGCTGTGCAAATCTAACATAATATTTGAACCTCTTTTCAGTGGTTTTAAACCACAACATTGCACCCAACATGGCATTTCTCTATGAATTTTCCAAAATTAAATGTTTAACAGTGAGAAAATTAAGAATTAAATTAAATTAAATGTAAATTTGGGATAAGATGTAGGTAAGGACCTCTGGTATAAAGATGTATTTATGTGTGTATGTGTGGGGGGGTGTTTCTGAAGAAAACAGTTAAGTATAGATAAGTGCAAGAGATAATAAAATACTCTTTTGCACAATACTCCAGTTAGACAAATATTATTTTGTTATTGCTTCACGTCTTTGTAAAATAAATAATCAGATAAAATTAAAAACCTCTTCTTTTCCAATCACATTCCCATGCAAAGTCATGGATCTAGTTCATACTTTTATTACTTTACTATATATGTTATCCAGAAAAAAATAAAAGGTATTGCTTTCTATACTTATGAAAATTACGTTAATATTAATAAATATGCTAATAATATGTTACTATTAGGTCAATAATAGTTATATTAATAATAATACATAATAATAATAATATGTTAATATTTTGCAGCTATTTTTTCCATTCTGTGTTATTTTACCATCTCCCTGTTGAATCATATAGATAGATCTAAGTTGTTGATTTTAAGTGTGGTTTTACAGATCATCATATAAGGAGATTGCCATTTTTATTCACTCCTGAAAAGATGAAAATGAATGTTTCCCATTTAAGGTACCAAAAATACTGTAATTAATGCCTTCATATGTGTGTGTGAAAGTTTCTCCAGTGTATTCACGTGAGACTAGAATTTGTTAGCTCTGTAGCCGATATTATTCTTCCACATGATTGTATGAGAGCTTCTGTTTACCACATCTTCTCTCAAAATTGGTGCCCTGTGACTTTTTAACTGTGGGAAAATTGATTAGGGAATCATTGAAATTTTATTTGAATTTCTCTGATTACTGCTTTTGAGCATTTGTTAATCTAATTCAGGATCTTTATATTTTCCTCTTCTGTAAACTGCCGGCACATCTCCTTTGCCCATTTTTCTCTTAGGTTATTAGTATTTTTCAATTGTGACATGTTACTTACATATTACAGACAATAATCCTTTGTATCCTCTAGTCTGGTTCTCATTTTTAACTCTACTTATGTTATCCTTATTTCTTCAAAGGTTTTTGATAAATTAGACTATATCAAAAATAATGTTTTCCTTTTTGCTTGGTCTTCTAAGAAATCCTTTTCTGGCCTGAAAACTATAAAAGCTATTTTTGATATTTTCTTGTCATAGTTTTACCTTTGTGTGTGACACCTAGTCATCTGAAGTTTATTTGTGTGTGTGTGCTCTAGCTTAGAAATGTAATTGTTTTTCATATGTAAATCTAAGTGTATCAACACTACATACTGAATTCTTTGCTGAATGGTGATGGAAGCATCCTTTAATCATGGAAGCCACGATTGCAAATATGCCTGAGTCTGTGTCTCAGCTGTGTACACATTCCATTCTCCTGGTCTACTTATGTATTCCCATGCTAATGACATATTGTCATAATTATTATTGATTTATATTACTGATATGATACCCCCACTTGTTCTTGTTTTCAGAAATAGGTTGGTCGTTTTCAGCTCTTTATTCTTCCACATAAATTTCAGAGTCCCTATGGTGAGTTCTATGAATGATTAAATTAGAATTTGTATTACACTCATTGAATTTATAGAATAATTCGGGACAATTAACATTTTGAAGATATTCCATTTTCCTGCTTGAGAAAATAACCTATCTCTGTATCCAGGTTTATTTTATGTTTTTTGATAAGGTTTTATAATATTTTCATAAAGTTCTTACACAACTTTTGTTAAAAATACTACCAGTTGCTTTTTCATTTTTTAACTCATTTGCAGGTTGCCTTTCTTTCTTTGATATATTATAATTAGTTATTTGTGGTGTAATCGAAGTATATTGATTTTTGAAGCTTAACCTGGTATTCTTCTTGAACTATCTCTAATAACTTTGTTGAATCTCTTGGAATTTCTTTGTAGACAACCATGTCACTTGTAAATATTAACACTTGTGGTTTCCTTTCCAATCCTTATTTGCTTTTTCTTATTGTATTGCATTGGCTAGGGAATGAATAATTTTCAGTGTTGGATGTGATAGAGTTTGTTGTCTTTTTCTTGTCATTAATGAAATTGCTTGTAAAATTCACCACTCAACAAACATTTCTCTGTTATCTACTGTGTGCCAGGCATTGTTACAACAACGAACAAAACAGACAAAAATCTCTACCTTTCTGGAAGTTATTTTCTAGTTAGTTAGACAAACAAGGGTGGATAGGTCATGCTGAGGGTGGAGTAAGGGAGGTGTAATTTTAAATAAAGAGCAAGGAAAGTTCCCCTGAAAACGTAATGTATGAGTAAGGATGAAGTTAAGCACTGAGTGCAGAACAGCCAGTGCAAAGGCCCTGACACAGGATTGTACCAGGCATGGTTGAGGGGCAGCAAGGAGGCCATTGTGGTTAAACAGAGTGAGTGAGGAGGAGAGGGAAGGACATTCACTCAGAGAAGTGATGAAGGACCAGATTGCAAAAATGCTGGCTTTTACTCTGAGTAAAATGGGAAGCACTGAAAGATTTAGAGTGGATTAAGGTGGAATAACCCTTGCTGAAATCATCTACTTAGGTTTTAAAAGACTCACTTTGGCTGCTGTGTTGAGACTGGAATGGATTGAAATAGGAAGAGAAAAGATGAGGAGTAGTAAAAACAGAAGAGGGGTGGGTGGAAGGGAACAGTGAAGAGGGCTTACATTTGCTGATCTGCTGACGTGGGGGTCTGAATGAAAGAGAGGAGTCCAGGATGATTCCACAGGTTCCCCCCCACTCTTGGTCTGAATAATTAGAAAGATAAATCTTTTCATTTACTGAAAGTGGGAGAATTGTGGGAGGAACAGGTTGGTGGGGGAGGAAGGCGTCAGATTGGAACATGTTGTGACTGAGATGGCAAGTTGAGAAAACCAAGTAGAGACATCAGGTAGGTAGTTGGATATATGAGTCCTGAATTCAGGAAAGTCATCTTTACTGGACTTGTAAATTTGAGAATTCTGAACTGGAAACAGGTAGATCCTGTAAAAGTTCATCCCAAAAAATGACAGAGAAGAGTTCCAGGGACAGAATACTGTGGCCAACCAAAATTTGGAGGTGAGGGAGATGAAAATGAAATAACAAAATAGACTGAGAAGTGACTAGTAAGATAGAAAGCAAACAGGTGAGGGGCGCTCAGTTGGTTGGGTGACCGACTTCGGCTCAAGTCACGATCTCACAGTTTGTGAGTTCGAGCCCCGCGTTGGGCTCTGTGCTGACGGCTCAGAGCCTGGAGCCTATTTCAGATTCTGTGTCTCCCCCTCTTTCTGCCCCTCCCCTGCTTACACTCTGTGTCTCTGTCTCTCAATAATAAGTAAACGTTAAAAAAAAATTAAAAAAAAAAAAAGAAAGCCAACAGGTGAGTGTGGTACCCAAGAAGGCAAGAGAAGAAAGCATTCCAAAGAGGATGGAGTGGTCACCGTGTCACAGGTGCTGATAGGCCCAGAGATTATTATAAAAGGACTCTTAGATTGAACAATTTGGGGACGTTATTACACATATAAAAACAGTGTTAGTGGAGGGAAGAGCAACCCTTCTACTTCCCTAGTTTATGTAGTCTTAAATTTAGTTCTTGACTATTCTAAACAGAGAAACATGGGGTTTTTTTACTTGAGATAGTCAATAAGTTCAACATCAGAGTTTATCAATTTCAGTACTTAATTGCTTCTTATATTTCATTCCTTCCCTCTGACTTTGTTCTCTTCTGACCGAAGTAGATTATATACCTGTTAACCATTTAACTGGAAATGCTATAAGAATACATAAGCGTTGACCCATGAAAATTTTTTAGCTCCACCCCTTACATGAACATAGAAAAAAATTTTTAATATGTATTTTATTCTCCAACTTAAAAAAAAAAATCAATGCATGAAAACATAATTTTGAATGCATAAGCTTACAATGCCAAAATAAAGTACATTATGGTTTTAATAAGTATTGCTGTCAGTCACACATGACATTGTATGTATATGATTTACATACACTGCATATTATGAATAACATCATGCATCTTTTCTTTTTCTATGAGGTCATGCTATATTTGATATTATTCTACTAAAACAAAGCTTTATTTTTTTTTTATACTCAACAAAGTGCTAGGTCAGGATTGGTCTTATAAATAGGTGACAAGCCATTTGGCCTGCTCTGTAAGGTCACAGGTAGTGTGCATCCTGTATCCTGATGTTTATCTCATTTGACATGATATATACATTCCACCAAAGTAATTTCCCTGGATTTGAGGACTTTTCATCTTTCCACAGTTCTCTACTGACTGAACACAAATCTAGGTGGTGGAGGAAAGGGTGGTATTGCCTTTGCAACATGGACTCCTAAGAGAGAAAAAGGCACTTTGCCAATATTATCAAGATTAGGCCCCCACAGGGTGAGTCAGATGTATCAAAAAGGAAAGGGGATGCAGTGTTCTGTTTTGTTTTTTTTTTTAGGTTTATTTATTTATTTTGAGAGAGCGCAAGCACGGGAGGGACAGAGAGAGAGGGAGACAGAGCATCTAAACCAGGCTCTGTATTGACAGCAGAGAGCCCGATGCAGGGCTCCAACTCACTGACTGTGAGATCATGACCTGAGCTGAAGTCAGATGCTTAACTGCCTGACCAACTGAGCCACCCAGGCGCCCGCCCCCAGATTCAGTGTTTTAGAAGAAGCTGAGAGAAGACCAAAAACAAACTTGATCTTCCTCACAATGTTACATAGTTAGAAACACCCCCCCCCAACCTGATTTGGAAAGCTCAGTTAACCTTACTGTAAACATCAGTGGAGAAACAAGTTACGTACACCTGCCACAATCATTTAAAGGTGTTCAGGAAGGGAAGCAGATGAAATCATTCTTTAGTAAAAAAAGAAGTTAAATTTTCAAACTTTATCATATTTACCTTACCAATTGATTTTGATTATGTGGCAACATTGTGACAATAATTTTATGTAGCAGACAACAGTAGGTAGAAGTTTGTCCCAAGAAGTGTTTAAGATATTCTCTTAAAAATGTTTTCTTGGGAATTTTTATTTGACTGCTAAAGCTTATTCATTTTTACCTTTTCTTTTTTTTTTTTTTGAGTTTATTCATTTATTTTGAGAGAGAGAGAGAGCAAGCACGAGCAGGGGATGGGCAGAGACAGAGAGGGAGAGAGAGAGACTCTCAAGCTGGCTCCATGCCAGGCTCCAGTGCAAAGCCCGATGCGGGGCTTGAACTCACAAACCATGAGATGTGACCTGAGCCGAAACCAAGAGTCAGATGCTTAATCAACTGAGCCACCCAGACGCCCTGTTTTTATCTTTCCTTAATTTATCTGCTCCCCCTAATTAAATTATGTTCCCTTCAGCATAGGCAACTTCTCTTTCCCTTACGTATTTCATACCTTAACGTCTTCTCTCTTCTTTCAGCCAGTTGGGTACTGAAGCAGCTGAAATGCGAAAAAGACAGCAGTCACAAAATGAAGGAACACCTGCTGTGTCTCAAGCGCCTGGAAACCAGAGGCCCAACAACACATGTTGCTTTTGCTGGTGCTGTTGCTGCAGCTGCTCCTGGTATGTGGCTTTCTCTGTGTGACACTCCCCTGAGCTGGGTCCTAACTGGAATGGATACGCATGTTCATTCTTGGTGTCATAGAAACTTCTCAGTCTGTCTCCTTTTCCTCCTTTACAAGTAGGGATTACTGGAGACCATCACTGGGAATAGAATATTTCCCCAGAACCTACACTTAAGTTGATAGTAAGGTAAAGAATGAAAACTTATTTTATATCCTGTTTTTCTCCATCCATGCTTCTTAAAGATGTGGGTAAAAATAAGATTATGGGTATGTATTTGTTTAACCGTAAAGAATGTTCTCCAGTGTTCCAGAAGGTGCGAGACTGTTAAGACAGTATCTAGCAGTACTGTACATCATATTCGATGTTGTGCTTTAGCTATATGGTATGTCACAGAGTGTTGATCATTCATTCACAGAGCCACAAAACCATGAGTCTGTGTGGCACTCGCAGCTACAGACTCCTGATACAGGACAGAGTATGAAGTCTAAGTCAGTCAACTAAAAGCCAGAGAACCTGCTTTCCTTTGTGATTTTATCACTGACAGGTTCTGTGACCTCATACAAATGTTTAATTTCTGCCTTTTGGTTTTTTCATTGGCAAAATGATGGAGAGTTAGCCAAACTGATTCCCAGAGTCCTGTCTAGTGCTAAATTTCCATGATTCAGGCACCTCAAAACACCTGCTCCAGTACCAAATTCTCAAAGTGCCTTCAAACAAGAAACTCAGCAAGACCCAGAGTCCTAAGATTTATGCACATGAGACTCCCCAGGGGATGCTAGACTTAATGGAACTTTCCATAGAACTGTAAGTTTTGGGGTCCCTTAAGATCCAATTTACAAGTGGATCTTCTGGATCTCCCTGCTTATTTCAAAACTCTGAAGAAATGCCCAAATGCTTGTACCATCTTCTTGTGTATGATTACTACAGTTTCCTGACATCCATTGAGGTTATTGTTATGATATGGTGGCATAATATTCAGTCATTATGGCCAAAATAGAAGATGAAATGTATTAAACTTCACTGGTAGCCATGGTGTTGAAAAAGCTCTGTCCCCTCTACTAAACTTCATTTCCAGAAAACCATCAGACATTTCAGTAATTTGGAAGGTTTTAAAGTAGTTTTTATAAATATCAAAATTGCTTCCCAGATGATGATTCTTTGTTAGGGAAAGTCCTATCTGACTCCTTCCCTTTCATTTTTAAGCCTTAACTATTTCAGATGGAGGAAATAGAGTTCTAGAGGAGGGAGCTATTTCAATAAAATTGTATATATTTTTTTCCTTTATTACTCCTAAAAAATATTTTTTTTCCCTTTATTACTCCTAAAGAGATCATCTAGCTCTGGCCTGAATCCATGAAGTAAAGGGTAGTGATTTAATATGGTGTTTCAGAAGTCAGACTGCCTGGGTTCAAATCTTATCCTCATCATCACTATCTGTTGACCTTCAACAAGTTACATTATCAATGTCCTCAAATTCTTCATACATCAAATTACAGTAATAAGAATCCCTGCTTCATAAGGTTGTTATAAACATTGAATGAAATAAAACACATACAAGCCAAGAACAGTGCCTAACACATAAGTATGTGCTTAAGAATTAGCTTGCTGGGTTATAGCACACTTCATATTGGAAGACTAATATTTGAAATAATGTATACATGTCTTTAAAAGATCAGCTTATGGATATAATATAAAAAATAATCTTGGAAAAGGAAAGGAATTTTATTGTAGATTCTGCATAAGACATCACAAATACATTGTTACGTGGTGTTGACGATTATACTTATATTTCTTATTTATACTATGCTGTGTTCTAGAAATCATATATGATTTTATTTGCCTGATAAAACTTATTTCTGAATTGTTTCAGGATTAAAACACCAAAACAGATAAGAGTACTGAAGTTTTGTTGTGCTATATTTGTTTGCTGTCGAACATATTTGGTTATATTTGCTTTTATCTGGCTTACATATATTTAGTGAGACTTGCTTTTCTTCATTCTTAAAGGGCACATTGAATAACAAAACATTCAATATGAGCTTATGAACATCAAATTGTCACAGACCACAGACTATGGATGGAGAACAAAGCAGCTTTTGGAAGCTGCCTTAACTCTCCACACCTCTAAGGTGATGTGTATTTGAAGTCATGCACTTGGCACATTGGATGAGCGCTCTGTGAGGCTCTATGAGTTCTGGACTAACGTGTAATTGTCAAGAACTGTGTTTGTGAGTAATAAGTCGCGGATGCCTCAGTCTAAGCCATAAAACACACAGTCTACAAATTTATAAGTCTTCCGTATGTGATAAATGATAGGTAATTTCTAACATGAACAACTTGAAAAAAATGAAAGTTAAATTGCTTTGAATTATGAGTTTTAATTGTGACAATGTTATCTCATTGCAAATGAGAATTTCCTTAATATGTGCATTTAAAAAATATCATTATTTTTATATTTTGAGTTTAAGGAAAGAAAATGTTAAAGCCTTCTTAGAGTGGAAAACAAAAGAAAGAAGTGTTCTTCAAAATTTCCAGGCTAGGTCAGAGGAGCAGAACAGAAAGAAACACTAAAAAATGTTAATTTAGGGACCAAAATAAAGTTAGAAATCAAAATATGAAGGAACTGTCGTTTGTAAATAGGAGCAGTTGTCATGTAGCTGGTTTTACCTCCTTTTAAGGAAATAGAATGCTAGGAAAATAAATTTCTGCATCTAGTAATAAATACAAATACCTCACCCTAGCCTTACATATTATGAGTTTTTTAAGCAACACAGTATTTCCCTCAAATTTATATTTCTCTTTCATATGTCAGTGTCAGCTCCTCTCCCATTTTTAAACTTATTCCTGTCTTAATAAAATTACCACTGTGCTTTATGTTGGGGGATGATACAGAGATCAAGTACAAAATTGATGAATATTTCCAGTTTCCTTCCAAAACCTAAAAAGTTGGGACTTAATTCATAATGACTTGTTAAGCTGATCTGTTATCTGTCGCTTTTAAGAAACCACTTCTGTCCCCAAATCAGTCTGTTTCCCTTCTCTCCCCACGGCCTTACATTGCAAGAGGAGAAAACAAGGGAATGTGGTTTAGAGCATGTAAGCTGTGTTACATAAAGAATCATGGACATCTAGTCTTGGCCATAAAATGAACAGCATATAAATTTGCAAGTCTTTCCATGCATGGGACTAAGTTGTTCCTGACCAGGAGGAGAGAGAATTTTGTCAAGACTTCCTGTCTAAAGGTTCAAGGCTACCACTGTGAAAACTTAATTTATATCAAGATTCAGACAGAGGTCGTTTACTCTCTTCCCTTTTCTTGATGGGAAAGAAACCTTTGAAAGATATGGGCTCCTCCCCCACAGAACTGCTGTCTCCAGGACAGTAGCGGGCAGTGAGGGCTTTCACACACATGTGCACTGGAGACAACACCTGTGAAGGTGCATTGCAAAGTACAACCTGCTGTGGGCTTACGAAAGCAAGGTGCCTCAAGAAGGAGATGGAAAGGTAGAGCTTTCAAAATGTATTTTGAGCTTAAAGCTAATGTCCAAACTGTCCCACAAACCCTCTCCTAACATCAGAGTTTATGGTAAAATAACCTCGACTGTTTTTTCCAAAGAAGTCTTTAATTTTTTTTTAACATTTATTCATTTTTGAGAGACAGAGAGGAACAGAGTGTGTGAGTGGGGGAGAGATAAAGAGAGAGGGAGACACAGAATCCGAGGCAGGCTCCAGAGTCTGAGCTGTCAGCACAGAGCCCGATGCGGGGCTTGAACTCACGGACCGCAAGATCATGACCTGAGCTGAAGTCAGACACTTAACCGACTGAGCCACCCAGGCGCCCCGCAAAGAAGTCTTTAGGTATGAATCCATCCCTGTTTTAATTCCTTGTTGCTCCTGGTGGTGTCCTATCAAGCAGGACAGATTTCCATGTTCAATCATAAAAAATCAGAACTCAAGAGACTTCAGCTCTTATCTCTCCAAAGTTTCCTAATGACTTCTCATGCTGTTTGGTAGAAGTAAGGGGATAGCTCCAGGGGAGTTGGCGGCCACAGTATTTCTGGCCACAGCCCTGGGCTCCCCTCTTGGCAGTTTCCAAGGGGGTGGTTCTGTCTTTAGCTGTTTTACATATTAGACTTAGGTATAAGCTTTTGTTTGAAAGAAAAAAACGGCTGTGTTAAAAAAAAAAAAAAAAACTGTCTGGAAAATGCGGTCTCTAAGGTTCCACCTAAGGAAACTGAAGGCTTGCCTACTCTCACAAGGCTCATTAGTTAACGAAAGGCTAAAATTCAAGTCATTTAACATCCAGTCTGTCGTTTCGTCCACTTGAAGGTGACACTTCCAAACTTTTCATTTCCAGGTTTGATATGAACCATTTCCAAAGCTTTTTAGTTTCCAAGTCGAATTCAGAATCTCATGCACTACTATGTATTGCCTACAAGATTTGGGCCACTGCATCAGATACTCTTCATTCTTCTCAGGAGAAACTGTCCCTCAGACTGAAATTAGCGAGCCCTGTGAAAGCTAAAATCATCTTCCTTTTGGACACGTGATTTCCCAGAGTTCCCAGACCATGGGCTATATCGAAGTAAATGTTAAGCACTTCATAAACATGTTTTCAGTTGCCCCTCCCTCCATTTTTAGCTAGTACCACAGTCTCTGTAATTCAGAACAGTCCAAAAATAATGTCCTGTTTTATACTCTGATGCTGTCACACGTTAGCTCTCTGCCAATGAAAATACTACGGTGCATGCTTTAAAAGCCAGAGGTTATTTTTCAGAAGGAAAAACAAAATCCACGTCTGCTCCATGGTAAAGAAACCACCCCCTGGAAATAAATCTGCTAACACATGTAAGGTGAATCATTTCATCTGAGGCACCAGTGAATAAACACTTTTACCTGTCACCCTCGCAGACCTGATTCATGGTACGTGGGAACTTGAGTTATGTGCCTAGGATTTCCAAAGTACTTGTAACCAGTCCCCAAAGTATCGCTTACAAACACTTCTACAATTTTGAAACTCCATCTCCCCATGGCGTAGTGAATTTCCTCAACAGTTTCTAGACTTACATAAACCTTAAACTTGTGCCATCAAAAGACATCTACTAAAATGAACCCAGGTTTCCCAGGCCATAGCCACAAAAAACCCAAAAAGTGGACATTAGGACCATGGACCATCTATATGTCACACATTTGTGAATTCTCTCATTTACAATTTATTGAATGCCTATTATTGCCCCGTACAGTTGTACTTCTTTAGCTTTTGCCACATTCTCCCTGCCTCTTCATCCACAGAGAATAAATTCTCAAGAAGCAGTTGAACCTGGAAGGTCACCCTCTAGAAAGCTTGGTATTCAGACTGCCTCTGCCGGGTCTGTGTGACATATGACCAGAAGGCTACGTATTGGAAAACTGCCAGAATTAGAATACCTCGATCCTTTTCCATTGAAGGCATACCATTGGTACTCTTTTTGACTCTGTGTTTACTATAAAGGCATATTTTTTGAGTATCACATAGCAGTGTTTAGATCATCAGTGGAAAGATGGGTGTGTATAAGACAAAATAATAGATGAAAATGTTATGCCCAGTCTCATTTAGAAGAATAGAAAGAATGAGCCAGAAAAGGGCTGGAGAAAGGAGGTTAAATTAAGTCAGAAGGAGGCAAGAGCCAGCTTAAAAGGATAGCCGATTCAGTGAGGAACGAAGGAAGTGTCCTCCTGAGTGCTGGGGACACCTGTGAGGACACCTGTGGCATGATTTCCCTGAAGGGGTGGGTAAGTAAGAAGGAGAGTCTATGGCGTGAGGAACCTGGTAAGGAATCACAGAGCTTTTAAGAGGATACAGAGAGGTGAGGAAGGGGAAAGTCAGGTGGCATAAGCCTAGAGAATGCAGAAGAGGAATGCCAGCCCCCCCCCCGCCCCCCGCCACACCACATCTTGCCCTGTGGGAAATGGGCTACAGAAGAACACAGGAGAGTGTGTGTGACATGGAAAGGAAGTTCCAAAGAAAACAAGTATCCTCAGAATGAGAGAGAGAGAAGCCTCACTCTGGTGAAGAAACCCAGGGGCTGACAGGAGAAAAGATACTCTAGGTACAGAGGTTGGGAGTGCGTTCTGAGACAGGGCCCTGCAAGGACATGAGTGGGGTATGCTGGCCCAGATACCCCAGTTGACTTCAAGTCGTTTTAGGTTCAGACTCGGGGAGAATCTCTTGAATCTCAGCTGACTCACTGTATGTGGTGATGTGGTGAGAGCCATCTGGGTCTGGATGGGCCAGGATGTGGCAGACTTCTGGGATGACCTTGGCATTGGGTCAGTGCTGTTAATACCTATGGCCATGCCTCCCACCGCCCTGAACAAAGCTGAACACATGGAGGGCCAGGTAGACTCCCCAGCTCATTCTGCTGGTTTTCCTACTAGTGATTCTCCTGTTTAACATGTGTTTTGTTGTTGTTGTTGCTGTTGTTGTTGTTGTTTTAGGTTAATAACTTTAAAATTTATTATGTGGATATATATAGTTGAATTCATAAAAGCTCACATTAGTCAGTTGGCACTGAACATTTTTGTAAACATATACACTGTTTCATACTTGAAAACAGCCGAAAATAAATTGGCTTGTAGCATGTTATTTGACACATAGTAGGTGTTTAATTAATACTAGGATGTGAAATGCAGGATTGAATTTGGACTTATGAAAATGTGTCGCAAAAATTATTTTTAAAAACTATAGGCATAATCTCTCAGGCCTTTGTGTAATCGTGGGGCAGGTAATGCTTTTAGATTTCTAACACGTTTCTTCTTACGCACCATTTTCCTTCATTCTCTCTTGCACACGTGCATGTGTGTGTTAGGAGTAATAGTGGTAGCATACTAGTAGTAATTGGTAGTAGAGAGGGGTAAGGGTTCTGGAACAGAGCACGAATACTCTAGCATTCCTAGGGTCTAAAGTCAAGAGGACAAAACAGAAGGCTGAAGTAATAGGCAGTGACAAGCAATAAAATGCCTTTAGTGTCATATTAAGGAGTTAGGACTTGATACTTTTTGGATATAAGACGTGATTGAAGTTTATTAAGTAAGGAGGAGACGCAGTCTATTGCATGTGTTAAGTATACCCTTCCGGAGGCAGTGGAAATATATGGAAGAACAAGACAAAAAACCAAGGAGAATATTAGGAGATTTTGTAATAGCCTCAGTGAGAGATGTTGGGAGCCCAAAATAAAGAGATGATTTTAAAAAGGGACACCTGGGTGGGTCTGTTGGTTAAGCCTCAGACTCTTTTTGTTTTTTAATTTTATTTAAATCCAAGTTAGTTAACATATAGTGTAATAATGATTTTAGGGGTAGAATTTAGTGATTCATCCCTTATATATAAGCCCCGTGCTCATCCCAACAAGTGCCCTCCTTAATGTCCATCACCAGTTTAGCCCTTCCCCCCACCCGACACCCCTGCAGCCAACCTCAGTTTGTTCTCTGTATTCAAGAGAATCACCATCTCTTTTTCTCTTACAGCCTCCGATTCTTGATTTCAGCTCAGGTCATGATTTCAGGGTCGTGAGATGGAGTCCCACATCAGGCTCCCTGTTGAATGTGGAGCCTGCTTGGGATTCTCTCTCTCCCCTCTGCCCCTTCCCCACTTGCATGTGCACTCTCTGTCTCTCTCAGAAATAATAATAATGGTGATAATAATAATAATAATAATATAGAGTAAAAGGACTGGAGAGCTTACCAATTCAAGAGACACTGGATGTACTGCCAAGAATTTACACTAGACGAGGGGCACCTGGTTGACTCAGTCCGTTAAGTGTCCAGCTACGGCCTAGGTTATATCTCAAGATTCACAAGTTCGAGGCCCGTGTTGAGCTCTGTGCTGACAGCTCAGAGCCTGGAGCCTGCTTCAGATTCTGTGTCTCCCTCTCTCTCTCTCCCTTTCCGCTGCTCATGCTCTCTCTCTCTCTCTCTCTCTCTCTCTCAAAAATAAATAAACATTAAAAAAAAAGAAAAAGAATTTGCAATAGATGAGAAACAGGAGGGACAGATAACTCCACTTGCTCCAGGGGCTGGGTTGATGGGGGCCCCATCAGATGAGAGGACACATGAATAGGACGGTGGTTAGGGCAGGGCATGTGATGAGCGAGCCCAGCTCTGTGTAAGGCACCCCAGGAGTTGGCTGTGGAATGAAGCTGTGAGCTAAGGAGGGACACCTCGGGGAGTTCCAACACTGAAAGAGAAAGCAGTGGCACTCTGCATACACAGAGCGCAGAGAGGAGACTGTCTGAGGGTGACACAAAACACACAGCCCTAAGCTGGCACAGAAGCCACGAGACGAGTCGCACAGACAAGACACTGGCCGATGTTGCTGATGCACAGCACACCGGGGAGGTCCAGTGGGATAAGAATCGTGGAGTATCTTGTCACCTGGCCAGCTGGGAGTGGGTCCGTGAGCTCTGTGAGGATCCTACTTCTCTTGAAGGTGCACGAGGAGGAAGGATTTAGAGAGAAGAGCTGCAGACTGAGAAAATGAGTACACTCCTCTTCAAAGGCCGGGAGGCACCCTCATCTTTCAAGGTGAAGGTTCAGTTTGAAGGAAGCTGGGATTCCCTTCTTGACTCAAAGCACAATTATTCAGTTTCTAAAACATTAGGGAATTTAGCACTTTCAAATCCAGACAAAATTTATTAACTCTCTGTACAGTATTTAAGAACTTCCCCTCCAGGGGCGCCTGGGTGGCTCAGTCGGTTGGGCGTCTGACTCCGGCTCAGGTCATGATCTCGCTGTCTGTGAGTTCGAGCCCCGCATCGGGCTCTGTGCTGACAGCTCAGAGCCTGGAGCCTGTTTCAGATTCTGTTCTCCCCCTCTCTCTACCCCTCCCCTGCTCACGCTCTGTGTCTCTCAATAATAATAAATAAACGTTAAAAAAAATTTTTTTAAAGAACTTCTCCTCCAGCCTCCCCAGAGCAATAATACAAAACACACAGTTACATGTTGGCTACCCCTACCCTATCCACAAAACGTGGTAGCTGTTACATCTGATTGAAATAAGTATTCACTATTTTTGTTCCTCTCATTAAAACCCTTTATTATTTCTTGTAGATCTGGTTCACTTTTTCATGGTGTGGGCATGGTAGACCTGTTAAAACATGCCTGCTATTTTGGGATGTCATTCAGGAATTACTTGTTCCTTGTCAGATACAACAATAAAATCCACTTCTTGTGAATATGAAATTTATTGTATCATAGTCTGCTTAATTGGGTTCTATAAATATTATAAGTTCCAATGCCATGAAATTCATATCTCTGTATCAGATGTCAGTACACTGTATATCAATGTTCACTTCATGCCTGGAAGCATGGATTCCTAACTAGAAAGCAAATTTCTGCCACTGCTACTTTTTCTATGAAGCAATATAGATTATTTAAAAGTACAGGGCTATTTTAATCGACTAATTCTGTAAGAGTGGAAAGATAATTCCATGTGTTTTTTTCTAAACAGATGTCGTCTTGCCATATTTAAAGATTACATACAAATTCTAACGTGTCTTCCTCATATAAAGCCTACTAACAAGGGACCGCATGGGGTAGGGAAGAAACGAGCAATGCTGGAATTAGACCGAGATGGGTCCTGGTTCCATGACATACAACTGTGAAACCTTTGGCAAGTGACTTGTCTGAGCCTCAGTTTCTTCATCTGTAAGATGTAATGAATAACACACATAAATCAGTGAGTTTAGTTAGGTTTCAGTACGTTCTAGGGGCCTCCTGAATAATCCTTTATTGATAGGTTTTACTTCTGTCCCCCTTGCAAGTCTCAGGCTGAAAGGAAATTAACAGACTTTGTAGGATTTGAACGCTGTATGCCTCGCGACTTCTATTCACATACTGTCAGCAAATGTAAGAGAACCTGTTCCTGCATTCTGTATCCCTGGTCCTTTTTCCCCAAATGTCAACTCACATTCACCAGCACAGGTACAACTCAGCATTCCTGGAGCATGCACTACACAGCCATAGGATTCCCAGACAGTGGGATATTCTATTCTGGAGCTAAATTTCCCCACAGATCAGGATTATCGCGTTCAGTCATAATTGTTCTCAAGGATGCTTCCCACCTCATCCCATACATATTCATGCACACAGTAACTAGAACATACCAGGGGAGGGATGAATGGAGGATTGTAAGTGACCCTCTCAGCCATCAGATGTCTTTCTGAGTAGCAACTACTAGAGTTCTAACTCTTTCATTCTTCTTTGGATGACAGGCACACAAGTTAACTAAAACCAGAAGCTTGAGCTCCAACTCAACTGATGCTTTCAAGGACTTAGATGACTGCGTGCCATTTTAATAACAGTGTCTACTAACTAAATAGGGGTCCATTTGGCCTTTTCACACCCAAGACTATTTGCTTTCCCACAGAAGCATCAACTAACTTAATTATGGCTTACAGGAAAAATTACAGTGGGTGGAAGGAAGAGCTTAAAGTAGGATTTCAATCAACCTGAGAACTGAAATCGAAGAGAGATATTCTATAAAGAACATCTAAATATTCAGTGCTGTACTTCTCATTTTTTTATAAAGCAAAGTGCCTTTTTTTTTAAGTTTATTTATTTATTTTAAGAGAGACAGAGACAGTGTGAGTGGGGGAGGGACAGAGAGAGGAAAACAGAAAATTCCAAGCAGGCTCCATGCTGCCAGCACAGAGCCTGATGTGGGGCTTGATCATGAACTGCGAGATCACAACCTGAGCCAAAACCAAGAGTTGGATGCTTAACCTACTGAGCTACCCAGGTGCCCCAGTCCTGTACTTCTCTCAATTTTAAGGGGGGGGGGGGGGAGGGGGGAGAGACCTGTTTATACCAAATAAGAAACTTTGGTTATTTAAGCTAAACACAAACTTTACGTAATGGATCCAGATTTTAACTATGTAATAGCTTGTCAGCAGTTGGCCTTCTAAATCAAACTGATGTGTCAATGAACCTAAAAATAATTGGCTTGGAGTTTGAAATAAAAATTTAATACCAAAGAAAAAGGGGATCTTTCAAACCCATTTTTCAAACAGAAGCATGTATAGTGAGAAATTGGTAGCAAAGAGAGAGGGGATGAGTAGATAAAGAGATTTCTCTTCAGTTTCCATGCATCAAAAGAAGAAATGATTGTTTACATATAACCCAAACTTGAAATAAAATAGTTTGGAGAGTCTTCTCTCACAATGGCTCCTTTAAAGAATATTAAATTAAAAAAAAAAAAGAAAGAAAGAAATTTCCTGCCTGTTGCTAGTTAGAAACCTTGTCACATTAATTTGTTCCAAGAATGTATGACCTCAGTTCCATATTACTGCAGCAAGAGACATTAGAGTTTCAAACAACTTATTGGGATGGATATCTACAAGTTAATAGGATTATGCCTGCCTTTTTTTTTTTTGTTTGTTTGTTTTTAAGACTAAAGTGTTCCTAAGTCAAATGACTTAAGGCTGGGGAATATCCAGAACGTTTTCTAAATGCCAAAAAGGAAAACTTGGTGCCATTATGCACACCTCCCGAGATTAAATTTATCCCCTTCAAGTTTGATTATTTCACTCCCAGAAGAAAACTTGAATGACTCTTTTCCAATTCCTTAGAAATATATAATTATCAAAACTCCATCAACTCCTTTTTTTTTTTCCCAAATAAGGGGTAATTACTCCCAGAAACTTTTTTCATTTTCTTTTATTCAGATTTGATTAAAAATTATATTTATAAAGGCAACACAGCCATCTAGTGGACAGATTTTTAACAGCTGATTATTTTACCTCTGAGAGGTTTAAGTGTGTGAAAGAAAAACTTAAGCCAAATAAAGTACTTGTTTTATGACACATGATTATATTTCTCATGTGTCATAGGATTTATAGACATGATTATAAAAAGCAGGGGGGATATTTATAGAGGCAGTGGTGTTTTTTTAGACAACTGTTGTATAACATTTCCAGACACAAAATTTTAACCACCATTGCCATCCCCACATACCCATTCAAAAAGCCAACTTGTTTTACCAAAACGTATACATAAAAGTGATAAGGTTGAAGTCAAGGGTTTGACTCTAACTGGATTTTTCTATGTGAGAAATTATGCATGGCATATGGTTGCTTCCCCACCTTGTGGGGCCTTTTTTTCTTCCATTTCTTGTCTTTTCTAAGCAACGCATCACTGCTCTTCTCCTTTCTGCACTCCCTTCTCAAAGTTTCTCTGCCGATGTGAGCAAGGTGTACCCCCAGGGGGCTCTTTGCAATAGCAACACCTAGTTCGCAGTCATGAGTGGAATCTCCTCATGGAGATTCTCCTCGAGGAGGCTTTGCTGTGAAAATGCTCTGTAACAACTCCTTCCTGGTAATCTCAAATTCCAGGGAATTGAGAAGTTGCTTCCCGCCGGTATCTACCTTATATTTAGCCCTCTGGGCAATAACCCCGACAGCCCGATAGCAGTGGACGGTGCTTATGGAGGAGGCGTGTGAACTCAGTCAACTGGTTTGTGATAAGAGTTTTACCTTTTCCAAACACATAAGAGCAATCAGTCTTTGTAAATAACTAAAAAGGCAAAAATACCACAATTAATTCTTTTATATAAAGAGAAGTGGCATTGAATAGTGAAGATGAACATGAGACCAGAAGTCAAAAGACAGGAGTTCAACGCCAGCCCTTATGTGGCTTACTCGTGGGAATGGTGTAAATCAACCCTGGGGACTGTTTGCTCTTAAATAAGATGGGAATGATTAATAACAAATCCCCTGCTTACCTTACAGGACTATTGTGAGGAAGAAGTAGTCAGGTCATGTATGAGGAAGTGTTTTACAATAATGGCAAAGTATAAGGCTTTATTTCCTCAAGTTGAAATTAAAAGCTCTTTGGTAAACTTGGCTTTGTCATTTTAATATGCAGCTAATTTGCCCTTCCATTTAATAATTAAGCATGTGTGATAATTTGCCTTTTTGTCTCAAGTTTTTAGTTTTTGCCCTACAACCTTGTATAGTGGCTCTTAACCCTATCCCCATTACGAGTGAAGGAAAATAAAGCATAGAAAACCAAAATCATTGTAAAGGAGGTATAGTCTACATTCGGAGAGCACGTCATTGCCTTCTTGCCCCATTCCAGAAGCACACCTCACTGCCTGTTCTGATTTATCACTCCCACCCTGAAACATCTAGTCTGCCCATTTGGGCCCTTCATCCATATCATGACTTTTTTACAGCTCTCAGCCTCGCAGGTGTGACAGTCCCCCTCTGCTTGGAATTAATTCCCTTTGCCCAGGTCTCCCTCTGAAACACCTGCTCTTTGGTCAGCTCAGTCTAATCATTACCTCCTCTGCAAAGCCTCTCTCCATTCTCTCCTGCAGGAGTGTGCAGATACTGTAACTACCTAAGGACCAGTGGATGCATACCACTATTTTAGCTCTCACTGCAGCGCTGTGTGATGCTTATGTACCTGTCAGAACCTTTCAGTTTCAGAGACTCTGTCTTATTCATCTTGAATTTCCAACCCAGGCAACATTGCATGGACCAGCTGTCTCATACATATTTATAAATTGTTGTTGATTCCCAAATAGAGCTGTACTGTTATTTTACCATGGTATTTTTATGGAGAGAGAAAAAAAATGAAGCATTTAAAGAATAACCTACCAATTATTTTTCAGAGTCCAAAGGATATTGGTTCCATTTTGCACTGGCAAATGTGAGGCAGAAGCTGTTAAATAAAAAAGAAAAATGGATTTAATGTAAGAATATTAAAATATTGAGTAGTATCTGCAGTTACCAATTACACTGGATCTTTCTTGAGCCTTGATGTCATAGTGAATTAAATTCAAGCATCAAATTGATTTCTCAGTTGAATTTTTGTGTAAATATATGTGGTTTTGTGATCAGCCTCTATCCTAGAGTTACCATGGCTACTGCAAAGTTTTCATCTTATTTGCAGTCATTTCAAGGGCTCTCCCTAAGAACCAATTGTTTTTCTTACAAAAGTAGACTGTCTTCCAAAATAGGCCCTACACATATCCATGATGATGAATCAGTAGGTAGGCTCTATAATGGGCAGCTGGTAATGTTTTCTGCACCCCACTAGCCCAACTCCCCTGTAAACAAAAACCCCCCACACAAAGAAGGTATACATCCTTATTTTCTGAAATATACCACATGTATTTCTCGTTTCTCAAAAATCACCATTCTAGAAAATTTCTAATGGGATTTTAAATGCTTATTTTAGTGGGGTGCCTGGGTGGCTCAGTCAGTTAAGCGTCCGACTTCCGCTCAGATCATGATCTTGTGGATCCTGAGTTCCAGCCTTGCATCGGTCTCTGTGCTGAGAGCTCAGAGCCTGGAGCCTGCTTTGGATTCTGTGTCTCCCTCTCTCTCTTCCCTTCCTCTGCTTGCACTCTGTCTCTCTCAAAAATAAACATTAAAAATTTTTTTTTAATTCAATGCTAATTTTAATATACTTAGCCTAGATTATTGGCAGTATCTTCTATAAAATACTTCAACTTTGACCAAGACCCCCCCCCCCCCGGTGAGCATTGTACATGCATTCTGTTATCTTTATGGCTTTAGTTGTTTAAAAAGCTGAAATGTTAGTTAAGAATGTTACAAACATTGTCAAAGTGAAAAAAACATATGTCTCCACATGACCCCTCACAACTGTTAAGCTTGATTTACTTTTAGAGCTTTTCTCAAGCACATGTACTATGTATATATGTTCATCTAGAGCAAATATTCCCTGTCCTTTATCACCTTAAAGAAAAAACCCTCTACTGTGTTACTTAGAGCAAGATCAAGTAAGTCAGGACAGACATTGGTCATTCCTAAGGCACAGATGGTAAACAGTCTAGTACCTGCTCCTTTTTCATTTTATCCATTTCTCTTCATCATAAAGTGGCATTATCAGTGGTTCTTGATAACTGGAACTTTGAAGCCAACTTTTTAAGAATGGTTGTAAAGCAAAGTCAATTAAAAGGACACTTGACAATTGCTAAATGTCAGTTTCTTTCTCCAGGGCAGTGTTGTATCCGATATCAGATCAAGAAACAGAGCAAACGGTGAACAGTTAAGCACTTATTGAATATCTGTTATAAGCAGTTTTAGTACAAATGTGTGTCCATATTTTACCATCTGCAGAAATGAAAAATGTAAACAACCCAATATTTCAGGATGATCACTCTAATATGGTGGCATTTGGGATGTTTGTAAATATCACAGAAACAGATAGAAGAGCCAGAATTCATGTTCAGAAACTTGTGAGTCATGCATGCAGATTCCAGATTTGTTACTTACAGCAAAGAGACCATGGAGAACAATTTTCTTCCCCCTAAGATGTTGTGTCAAGTATAGCTGCATTTGTGTGGCACACTCTGTGGGACACTGTGGAAATGTAACAGAAATACATTTTCAGGTGGGTTATTATTTAATCAGTGAAAGCATGCTCATTTTCTGGTCTGTTTATGGTGTGTGTACACATACACATATAAGCTCAGTAAAGCTTGGCAGAATGAGTATTAATCTATTTAAATACGGTCTTTTTAGAATTTACAAAAATCTTGTATATTTTATATATTTGGCATCATGAATTTCTCCCAGGAAATTTCACAGGATATTGTCAAGTGTATTCCTACCTCCTCCCACCCAATTTCCCATAATTACTAGAAATATGTCAAATTCCAGAGAAGCACTCCTCCTCAAAGATGCTTTGAGAAGTTAATGGATCTCATCTCAAATGCATCCCTGACCTACGCATGTTGCCACATGGAGGGCTGAGGGTTCTAGGCTACCTCAAGCTGCAGACACATTCACAGATCCCACAGGCAGAGACCTAAATGACTGTGCCGCTCTCTCCGATTCACTGTTTTCCCTGTGGCTGCTCCACACTGAAGGCTTTGAGGGTTCTCACCCTGGAACCGCTTCCTCCCTGCGGAGCACTAGTCAGTTTGCTGTGTGTTTAAGTAACAATCAGCTCTAGTTTCTGCTCCCCAGAATCCTTTGCAATTCCCACTGCATTCTCTTTTCTCCAGGTAGTCCGCTTTCCCAGATAGATCTTCCCATCTAGTCTCTTTCAGTTCCACATTGGCCCCTCTGCCATAGATTCTGCCCTTTGCAACATTCTCTCTTTCCTTACCCTTACCCTTGCAGAATGAATGAATTAATGAGACAATGTCTCCACTTCTGTTACCAGACTTTCCAGATTAAGACTAACGGTTTGTTGTAATCCTTCTCCCACGGACCTCCTTCTTTCCACCACAACCATATTTAGTGCCCCTTTTCTGCGTTCACACAAGTAGTATATTGCCTCAGTGCCTATCAGAAAGCATGTTTTTTAAAAAATTTTTAAATGTTTATTTTTGAGAGAGAGAGAGAGAGCGAGCACAAGTGGGGGAGGGGCAGAGAGAGAGAGGGAGACACAGAATCTGAAGCAGGCTCCAGGCTCTGAGCTGTCAGCTTAGAGCCCCATGTGGGGCTTAAACTCACGAACCGCGAGACCATGACCTGAGCCAAAGTCGGATGCTTAATCATGACCTGAGTCAGAGCCCAACGCTTAACCGACTGAGCCACGCAGGCATCCCGAGCATGGTTTTTAATAGGTACTCAATAAGGATTACAGAGTTGTGTGTGGGAATTGGGTTCAAATCCCAACCATACAACATATTTAGTGTCTGACGTTGAGCCAGCCTAGGAGACAGTTCTGTGGCTCACTTTGCTCATCTATAAAATGGGGACAATAAAACCAAAGAGACAAAGACAGTGCCTGGCACATAATAGGCACTAGGAAATAATAGTTCCCATTACTTCTTGTGGAATAAATGTATGAACAAATGAAAGACCTGTTGTCTGAACTTTTACTCTCTGACGGCCTCCCATGAGGCTTCCTGGGTTTCAGACAGAGGGATCGGTTTAATTCAGTGGGTTGACTTTCCGAGGACACTGAGTCATCCCAACCATCCTGCCTCTTAGTATCACCCATAACCTCCCTTGTTATGTCTGGTCTACACCGAGAACCTTCAGTGTTCTACCCTATAGTGCTGCTTAGCTGCAGTTTATCTGAATCCTCTTGTTCTGGGTTACGAAAGCCCATGGGATTATCCTAGCTCCTGCGATCCTGCAATATTTTCAAATTGACATCCCAGAGACCCAGAGGCCCAGTGCTCTCTGACCCAAACCCTCAGAGTGACTGCCCTGTCCCTCCCAAGACATTGAAGATTGACTGAATGGGAGGAAAGGGCAAAGACAAAGTCAAATACAAACCCAGTGGTTCAAACTTGAGTGGATGGAGGATTGACAGTGTCAGGGACAGAAAACCCGGGGTGCAGAAAATAACAATGTGATTTCAGCAAACTTTGTTTTAGGATCTGAAACATTGTATATTTTTAGCTATCAGTGGGGGAAAATAAATGGAAAACAAACTAGGAATAGAACCAAGCAAAAGTCAAAACGATGTTACTCCAAAGAGTAACATCATGATATCTATCGAATATTAAAGCATATAATCACGTGAGTACCTTAGAGATGTTAAGTAATTCAAATTATGTAAGGATGAAGTCAGAATGTAGAACAGAATCCATTTTTGAGATTATTATTTACTTCATTGTTTTATTAAATCATTTTGATTCCTTTCGTCGACATAGACTCACCCATCGTTTCAAAATAGTATCACTCTTCTTGTGCTTTATGTATTCTCACGTTGTTGAGGATAAAATTCTTCTGCAAAATCCTTTCCTGGAATTTTTTTTTTCTTTTCTTTAACTGGTTTTCCCTAGGCACACTAAAGTGTTATACTACCTTGCAGCCTCACTGTTAGGAATGAAGAAAGAGGAGAAAATGCAGGAAGACCCACACATACCACCAAAATGGAGAGCATCCAGGTCCTAGAGGAAAGGTGAGTGGGGTTCACCTGGTAATTGTGTCTTGTTTTGGTACACTGTTCACATCTACTCAGTGCTGAGGTGTGATCTCTTGAGTCCTGGTACTCCTCCAGATGGTTTTGTGGAATGAACACCATCTCAGCCTGGGAGATCTTATTTTGTGATGGTAATTGCTTTTAATCAGGTTTTTCTATTATATGTGTTAAGCTATCAGTGAACACACTGCCTCAGTTTATCTTTCTCTTTCAAAAAGTAATGATTATTAACGTGCAATAGCCCCCGTTGGCCCTAATTCTTTACCTGCCTTTTCTACGGATATTTTTTCTAAGTTTTTCTCTCTATCAGGGAAGAGTCTAAAACAGACACAAAAACATATGTAACTACCTAAGTTGGTCAGAAAGGGCACCCAGTTAGTCCCTGGTCCCATTTCCATCAGAACAGACTCTAACCAAGTATTTTCTCCAAAATGAGAATCAACTTCTCATTGCAGTATCTACAGAATAAAATTAAAATCTAAGCAGATTAGTATATAATTATAGGTGCTTTCTTTTTCTGCTTCTTAGAAAATTTTAACGTTGATGCTCCATGGTAATTTTAACACCTTTAAATTAAAAAAAATTTTTTTTGATGTTTATTTATTCTTGAGAGAGAGAGAGAGAGAGAGAGAGAGAGAGACAGCATGAGTGGAGGAGGGTCAGAGAGAGAGAGAAGGAGACACAGAATCTGAAGCAGACTCCAGGCTCTGAGCTGTCAGCACAGAGCCTGACGCGGGGCTCAAACCCAGGAACTGTGAGATCATGGCCTGAGCCGAAGTCGGATGCCCAACCAACTGAGCCACCCGGGCGTGCCCCCACCTTTAAATTTCTTTTAAATAAAAGAGGAAGTTCAGACATTTTGGAATAGTAGCAAATCTACTTAAAATACTTGATCAGAAAAAAATAAGAAAAAATAAAATACAGGTACTTCTCTGACCAAATTATTTCAGGTTGGAAAATTCTTTTTTTTTTCTTTTTTTTCTTAAAGTTTTTATTTAAATTCCAGTTGGTTAACATATAGTGTAATATTAGTTTCAGGTATACAATATAATGCCCATCATGATTAGTGCATTCCTTAATCCCACCACCTACTTAAGCCATCCCCCTGCCACCCACCTTCCTTCTGGTAACCATCAATTCGTTCTCCATAGTTAAGAGTCTGTGTCTTAGTTTGCCTGTATCTTCCCCCCAACTTTTCTCATTTGTTTTGTTTCTTAAATTCCATATTATGAGTTGAATTATATCGTTTTTATATTTCTCTGACTTATTTCACTTAGCATAATACTCTCTAGCTCTGTCCATGTCATTGCAGAATGGCAAGATTTCATCCTTTTTATGGCTGAGTAATATTCCATTCTATATATGTATACCACATCTTCCTTACCCATTCTTCAGGCGATGGACAGTTGGGTTGTTTCCATAACTTGGCCACTGTAGATAATCCTGCTATAAATATCAGGGTGCATGTATCCCTTTGAATTAGTATTTTGGTATTCTTTGGGTAAATACCTAGTAGTGCAATTGCTGGATCTTAGGGTAGTTCTATTTCTAACTTTCTGAGGTTAGAAAATTCTTAAATAAACCAATGGATAAGAAAGCAAGATCAGGATCAAGTTAACCATAAGAGTCTCCCAAGCTGCTTCTTTCCATTTCTTTGATGTATACCAAAGGAGTGATAAATGGTGGTTTCTGAATGAACACGGCCACTGAAAACTTGAATATAAATATTTAGAAAGCCCTCAGTGTCATTAGAAAGGCCCTGTCCTTTTTAACTCTAATAACTCCATTCATGGTAATAATTCATTCATAACATTTCATAGAGTAACTATTAAAGCTTAGGAAAATGTGTGACTAGTGCACACAATATATTCTTACTTTAGATTTAGTGACAAATGAAAAAGTAGCTACCAGAAAGGAAAAGAGAAACTATACCTTATGGCTTTAAAATTAAAATCTATATCAGATGCAAACAAAACATTCAACTTGCCCTTCAAAGTAACACATAGGCTGTCTTTATCAATTTGTAATACATTAAGATTTGAACATTTCCAGGCTTCCTTAGGAATTTATGATGATAATGTGCATAGTGTGTGTTGCCCCTTGCTATTTGAATGCTTAGCTCCCTAACACACACTTGTGCCTAAATGAATTTTTCTTAATACCCAGAAATAACTAGCCTAGTCCTGGCGGGTGATTCCCAGACCAGGCCGAACTGATGGGAAATGAGCACTAGATGGCAGCAAGTGAATAGTAATTTTCTATCTTCCTAGGCTAAGCATTCTTCAGTCAAAGCTGCCTTTGATAATGGCCCAATTCTGTCTTTGCAGCCAAAACCCCACTTCAGATGAAGTGTTGTCCTGGTCTCAAAATTTTGACAAGATGATGAAGGCCCCAGCAGGAAGAAACCTTTTCAGAGAGTTTCTCCGAACAGAATACAGCGAAGAGAACCTACTTTTCTGGCTTGCGTGTGAAGACTTAAAGAAAGAGCAGAACAAAAAAGTAATTGAAGAAAAGGCCAGAATGATATATGAAGATTACATTTCTATACTATCACCAAAAGAGGTAAACATCCGGAAAATAATTGATGTGGGCTTCCTAAAACCAAGGATGAACCCGAGGGGACCTCTGTCCAAGTTGGGTGATGCATGGGGTGTGGACAGGCTCCAAGGCTTCCCTGGACACATAATTTAGATTCCACTCTGAGAATCTACCTGAATAGGTTTGAAGACTAGGTTTCCCCTCTATGCTTTGATCATTTATCTCTGGCTGAATCGTGTGGTAGGCTACTTGCTTTTCAGAACTAACATTAGGAAGCCTGTTAGACACAATTTGCTTTATACAGTGACTTACGCTAAAGTGGAAAAGAAGAGTTTACTGTGGGGAAGTCTTTCTCAAAGTGTGGTCCCCAGATCTCCTGTATGAGAATCACCTGGAGCATTTGTTTGAAAAGCAAATACTCGAGGCCTACCCAGGACCACTGAATCTGAATTTTTGGATATAGAGCCCAGGAATCTGGACTTTTAACAAGCTTTCCACACGCATACTAGTTTGAAGACTTCTGTAATAGGAGCTGTAAAAACAAAACAAAACAAAAGCTGCCATGTTTGTTGATGTTTATGATAGAATTGTTGCAGAATTGAAGAATGGGCCTTTATGACCCTTTAATATTCTTTGGGGAGAGATGGTAATAGCAATTCTTTTACTTATTCTAGTTATCCTAGTTTTGCCATTGCCAAAATGTACCTAATAGAGGGGACATTTCAGGCAACCAAATGAACACTTTTCCGTTAACTCTGTAAAAAATCAATTTGCTCCTGAGAAATGTTCCAGCTTCCAGAGTTTAAAGCAGGGAGGGATTGATGAGGGAGGGGTTAGTAGTGTAGCCAGGCCTCAGGAGTATGGGGTGACAGACTTCCGAGGTGCGCATTTGAATTGAGAGGTTCCCAGAAGGCCTTCTTTTCTCCACACCACCTTCTGTCTTTTCTGTCTCTGTGCATTTAAACATCCTGACCTGGTACCTTCTGCTCCACACTCCTCTCCTGTGCACACAGACATTTATAGAGTCCCCTAGAAATTGTGCTTATCGATGCCTCACCCAACCTGGGATGTGGCCCCCACCTGCCTTCCACTCCTCACCTTGAAATCTATAAAATGAATCAGTGTCTACTTTATAATCTCTATGTTTGGAGTGCTATATAAACCATTTCACTTCTAATGAGGTATATACCTAAGTCAGTTTTTAAAAATTTGTTAGTTGGGTTATAATTGCCATTGGTATTCCAGACTACTCCAATAGTATTGTCTCTACAAAATGAGGAACCTGGAATTGGATACACAAAGATTTTCCTACTTTTTTTCTTTATTTCCTGCATCAACATAGAAAAAGTATTCAGAGAAACAAGGTGGCGAGAATTTTTTCTGTAGCCTCAATACATTTATTACTGATGCCACATTGTGGTTCTAACACCATTATACTTCTATATCCCAGAAGTACATTCTTCAGGTTTCTGGTCTATCTAAAACCTCAGCATCTAACCAGTTCTATGTGGATTTTATTAGCATATTAATTTCATTCTCATTTTTATTTTAATATTGCATTACATGGCAGATATATCAAAGGATCCAAATGTGCCTGAAAATGTGCTTCTCTTGCCTGTAATTAGTGTTTGGGAAGATTATCTAGCCCATTTCTCTCCCCAAAATATATAATATGTATCATCTGAAAATGCTAAATGTCTTGATTATCTGGTTCATTCTTTGCACTATCTATGATGGTGTTCTATTTTTTGTTTAAAATTTTTTTGAATATTTATTCATTTTTGAGAGAGAGAGACAGAGCACGAGCAGTGGAGGAGCAGAGAGAGAGGGAGACACAGAATCCAAAGCAGGCTTCAGGCTCCGAGCTGTCATCACAGAGCCTGACATGGGGCTCGAACTCATGAGCCGTGAGATCATGACCTGAGCCGAAGTCAGACGGTCAACCGACTGAGCCACCCAGGCGCCCCCGATGGTGTTCTATTTTAAAATAATGTTGGTAGAAAAAAATATTCTCAGTTATTAAGTACATATAATTCCTTTACTTTACAGTCTGTATTGGCTAGCTTTTAATTTTTATAGGAAACACTTGCCCAGTGTCTTCACAGTCCTGATTTTCAGATGTCACTGATTAATGGAGTTTTGTAAAATACACAATTTTCACAAAATTAATTCTTCTTTGGGCTATAGTTTAAAGCTATCTTAGTTGTAGATTACTCACATATGAACTATTCAGTTTTCATTCTTTTTTCAAAAATAATGGAATTTTGTTTTACCCTAATATCTTCATTTTAAATATGAGTTTCACAAAAGTCATTAAAATATTATTTCCTGATCAAGATAATTTTCCTAATTACATGGATTAATATTTAGTATAACAGCCATGTATTTTTTTCTCCTTTGTCTATCTATATTTGGGCCATTACCCACTCTTGAATATCCCCTAAACACTACACAGAAAGGCAGAAGCGAAATTCAAATTTTTATCATTTTGGTACTTATGTGCTGACTTCTAAATGACTCTTGACACAGGATCTAAATTATTGGAGAGTGTGCAGTACCTCGTTTAGCCAACAGATTGTTCTTCTCTCGACATAATAATTACACTTGATCATTGTTTAGCAGCAAAAACAAATCAAAAGTAGGTATTTGCAGTTATAAAAGATAATTGTTTAAAGCCTATATTTCAAGCCAAGGTATAGATATATTTATTGTTGAACCATGACCTGAGTCACTGATACACTTAGAGTATGACGTGCACTTTCTAGCTACTGCAGAGCCATTTCTAAACTATTATGTCTCGCTGACCTTTCTGTGCAAAAAGTTCTCAATCTCTAATCAGCCACAATACATTAATAACTGATGATACTGAGCTATCACCCTTTGAGTATTGTTTTCCAACCCCGGAGAGAACACATGCCACATCAAGGGAGCCCTGACTATATAGCAGTAAGGACACTGAACTCCTCATTCAAGTGCATGGGATTCTGGTTCTGACTCTGCTTCATCCTAATTGTGCGGCCTGGGATAAATTAGTTCACTTCAATGATTCATTAATCAGTTGATTTGTTTACAAAAGTAAAGATAAAAAGGGACACAGAGAATAGTAAACCAAATCCAGAATGACAGCTGGGAAGCTCTTACACCACTACTTCATTCTCTCCACCAAATGACACGGCTAATCGATCCTGGTTCTTACTTTTAAAGCCAGATTCAACCTGAGAATCCCCTCAACACAATATTCAAAGCAGCCATAACTGACCAATTGGAGTTGGGATCTATTTCCCATTTGGGGGCTAGATAACCAGGCTGTTCCACCTCTGGAATTCTGTAACTGTTTGTACTTATTCAAACTATGTTTTTTATTTATTTTGAGAGCGAGAGAGACATCACATGTGAGGGGGGAAGGGAGCAGAGGAGACAGAATCCCAAGCAGGCTCCAGGAGATCATGTCCTGAGCAGAAACTGAATCGGATGCTTAACCGACTGAGCTACACCCAAGCGCCCCTCAAAATATTCTTAAATAACATGAATATTTGAATCATTTATAAAATAATGACTAAATAACTAAAAATTGTTAGGATTCAATTCTTAACTAGAAACTCATTTTTCTTCACTAGACTCTCATTTAACCTTAATTTGATTGAGTTATCATGCTCCTCTTTGTTAAATGTAGAG
>NW_026057580.1:105759327-105872034 GCF_023721935.1 Panthera uncia | reverse complement strand
ATTGCAATAATGAAGCCAGTGTGCTTGAAATTACATTTTTTATTTTAATAAAAATTACATTTTTATGCATTTGCAATGATTTGAGCATTATGTTTTAAGTAGATGTTTGCAATCAGGAGACAATTTAACTCCCATTTCTTGGTATAGCATACATCTCAAGAGGGGAAAGGGCTAAATTTTAAATTAAAAAAAAAATGAGTAAATAGCATTTTTCAACAGTAAGTTTTTAATGTGATGTTCTCAAAGAAAAAATAAATGGGAGCAGTAAGGAAGAATTTAATATTAACCTTGCTGCAGATTGCAGATACTTATAGCAGCTTATATTTATTAAACATCAAAAAGACAAACCCAGCAAAATAAACAACTTTAATAAAAAGTCTATTTGGGGTGCCTGGCTTGCTCAGTTGGTAGATACATCTGCAAGTCTTGATCTCGAGGTTATGAGTTTGAGCCCCATATTGGGTGTAGAGGTTACTCAAAAAATAAAATCTTTTTTTAAAAGTCTATTTGAAAGCTATTACCTACCATAAACAGCATTGAGCTATTGAATGAATACATAGCTATAAATCGTCAACACATGTAAGACATCTGAATTGAAGAAAACTATGTGCCATCAGTTTTTTACAAATCTCTTTAGTGATGGCATTATCCTTAACCTGGGCCGTAATCCAGGTCTGCTACTACTTACCATCCTTGTGACACTAAGCAACTCACTTCAGTGCTCTCTGACCTCATCTTCCTCATTTTGTAGAAAAATGGCATAGAAAAAGTTCAGAAACTGGCTAAATCTCTGACTTTCTGGCTCTCTCCCACGGGCATCTGACTAGTGGTAGGGGTTATTTGCTGCTTCTGATTTCATCCTGAATTTCCAGTTGCTCTCTGAGAGAAAAAAAGCAGTAAACCTATTTAAATTCCTAAATTATCTAAAAAGGATGCACATGTGATAGATATGTGGCTTCTCTGTGTGCAGGTATATGCCTCTTCAAGAAAAATTATGTGAATTTAGAACTTTTCAGTGAATTAGTTTTTCTAAACAGGACTCATTTGACTGTATTTTCCTAGATTCATTTCTTTGGGCATGAATATTATCATTCAGAACATATTTAACTTTTCCCTATGAGCCAGGTACTGGGCTAGATGTTGGGAATATGTTAGTGAATGAGGAAACCATTGGCCTGTCCTTTATGGAGCTTACATTTTAGGAAGACAGACAAATCATGTCAAAAACAAGTAACTAAAAACTGTAATAAACATTATGATGGGTGTGGAGGTCAATAGTATAGTTTAGAATAGGGGTTGTAAGGTAAGGTCATTCTGAGTAGGTAAAATTCAAGTTGATACAAAGTCTGAAGACACTGATCAAAAAAGTGTCATGATATGGTCCATTATTATTATTACTAATATCACTTTACATGGGCTTACATTTTGTTATTGATAAAATGGTCTCACATACATAATTGAATGAGTCTCACAAGAATCCTTTAGCCCCTAGGACAGAGGGCGCCATCTTACAGCAAAAGAAATGGACTCTCAAAGAGAGGAACCAATGTTGTAGGGCATCAGAACTATATCTATATGATCCCAAAGGTCTTCTGATCCCAAAGGTGTTGCCTTTTCAACTGTAATATGCTGACTAGTAGTCCCATTGCTTAGTATTTTCTTCATGACACTACTGTAGATTTCTGTAAACCCAGCTAGAGAATTTGAGAGAGAATGAGAAACAGTAACCATTACCATATGCCTGAATTTTCCCCCAGAAAAGCAAGATAACTTCCCCATCATTTGGGTCCTACCAGGAACATGGTTTTTGCACTGTATCCTACCAATGATCTTTGTTCCAAGAACAAAATTCCAGTAGTCTTATTTGCAACTTATAACCATTTTCAGTAGAAACAGTCAACACAAAATAATATGACTAAAAGTACACATGGTATTAATTTATTAAAACTGATGGGAAAACAGATATTCTTTATAAAATTTTATATGAGAAAACCAAATTTAGTTAAAATTAAAAAGAACATTTCCAGTAGCAGAAGCTATCACTGGTAAAATTTAATAGGAATTTATAGGGTAAAAAGAAAAAAATCAGAATTATACTTAGAAAAGTATCCTAAATAAAGCAGCTTTGGTAAAATTAAAAATAAAATGGGGGAAAAATGGAGGAAAAAACTTAATCATGATATCTAAAAAACTGTTCAAGGAATTAACCTGATTGATATAAGCGGGGTCACTGCAAGGGAAAAAGACTTCAGTGAAAATTCATCATTTTCAGTATGATTCTGCCCCAAACTTCCACAGAGTCAAAATTTCCATTGCATCTTGATGTCTGAAACGGAAAGGCAGGGTCAAAAATTAGTATGCAATCTTCTGGCAATATTCACCTGCCTCGATGCTCTCCTCCACTGGGTAGGAAATCTGGCAAGATTAAGCAGGTATATATATATCACTGAGTTGGGTCCAGGTTTTCCCAGACCACACTAGCAAGATTTCTGTCTTAACTCTCTCTGCTTTACCTCCACACTCTTGTTGAACCTGTAGCTCTCATGGCATTTTCCTCCCAACTGATTTGTGGAGTTGCCAGCAGACATTTTTCGGTTTGCCAGCCACTTGCTTTTCCTCTTCCTGTCTCCTGCTCCCAGTGCGAGCGAATGCCTCCAAGTTCCCCCGGGCCTATCACCAAGCTACCTAACCTCTGTAACTGCACTTGCCACCTCTCAACACTGCCGGTGTTTCCAGCTAAAACTGCTGGTTGAATGTCACCAAGTCCATAGGTGCCGTCTTGTGCCCCAGCCACAGGAGTAGTTCTTTTTAACTCCATTACTGCTGCACTGCACCCTTCCTTCCCCTACCTACACGTGAGTCTGTGAGGACTGAGTAAAAAAAGACTTCCCATTGCCTTCGGGTAGCTCTTGTCTTGTGCTACTCAACTTTCTCTTCCCTTAGGTTGAGTTCTTTACAGGAAACTCCTCAATCCCTTAGACTTTGGACCCCAGAGTAGATGGGATCACGAGCCATCCAGTTGTGCCTGAATCCTAGGGTGACTATGGCTCGGGCCCATGCTGGGATCCACCTCCACTAACTTGTATTATAGATGTTCCACAATCTGAAGCACAAAGATGCCACCAGATGAAACTATAGATTGTTATACCCGTGGGGTTTATCCTTGTTATTTGACCTCTCTACACCTCTTTTGACTGACAACCTTTCCAAACAAGCACATATCAAGGTAAATATTTTATTTTTTAAATAGAAATAGCAAATGAGTTTTTGTTACCGATTACTAAATGTTGAATGTATGGTACTACTTTATGATCTTTCACTACTGTTTTCAGTTTGCAAAAAAATAAAACTATGCAACGAAAACTTAAGACCTTTAATAATTCAAGGTATTTTATTTCTCTGTTAAGATTAATGTTTCCAGCTGCAATCAAACCATATTTAATTATGCTGTTATTTAAGAAATAAATGATCTTCTTTATCACTAATATTTCCCTCTCCATTGAAACAAAAAGTTCTTAAGTTTGAAAGGAAGAGCAAAAACATTTACAAAACCAGTTGAGTGTATTTGGTTAAGATTTCACCTTACCATAACACCACTTTTCAGTATAAGATCAGTTTAAATAGTGTCAGCATATTCCTATTGAGTAGAAAGACCAACAATATTTTTAAACAAAAGCTTAGGAAAAAAATCTATTTTTTATTACTCTGTACTTGATGATAACCTTAGAAGGCAATAACACAGAGAATAAAACCTAAATGATCCATTTCCAGAACATTTTTTTTTAAGAATTCCTTTAAGACAATAAATATAGTTCAGCCAAGAGATGTCTAATTTTTTTCTGTAATGCCACCGAAATTATACTGGATCACCATTTCCTGACAAATCCTCCCATAGCAACCATTTTGGGGGTGTATCAATCAACGCAATTTCACATGGGCCACAGAGCTCAAGAATCTGAGGACACCAGATGGAAATATGAGTTACTTCAGTCACCAGGACTGTCTCAGACCACAGGCTTAATCCCAAGAGTGGGTGGGAAAAGAAGCCTGGTCAAAAAGTCTTTTGCAAAATGCTTGGGACAAAACATTTAAATATCACTATAAAAGGTTTGTATAGACTTGTCACGAGACAAGTAATATGGATCACAATGTTCTAGTCCGTGTACAACTATGAGGACTGAGGAAACCAATCAGGACAAGTCTGTGATGGTTTGCCTCTCAGATTTTGCTAATGTCATTTCAGAGCAGAGTTTACTTCTGTTCCCCAAACATGCCCTTATTGCCATTTATTTGTCCTCAGTTCCCTTTCCAGCACATCCTATCAGCTCCAACAGACAGGGTCAGCATATAGTGAGGAAAAATAACAACAACAACAACTATCATTTGCAGAATTTATTTACACTTCAAAAACAATGCTGTACTGATTACTTGTATGGGTATTCCGAATTCCTACTTGTATTTCTCCTTTTAAAGACTCTATTTCAAGCAATTGTTCTACTTAATCTTTAGTAAAGAGATCTTCAGATGTATTTCTACATGAGGACTATATAGTTCCCTGTGCCTTGCCAGGTACACTAAGACATGAAGAATACTTGCTGTAGTTTTGCTCCACTACAGCCTTCCACATTCTGGGTTTCTTACTTTGCCACAGTAGGACTTGTTGGGATGTAATACGATCAGGAATCAGCACTCGATATACATGCTAATATTTGCCAGAGAACTACTCTCTGCCAGATTTTTACCTTGCCCCATCAAGAGAGTTACCCCCGGCAGTCACATAGTAGGAGATAAATCCTTGTTCTGGCTAGGGAATTCTCCAGGGCCTCAACAATGAATAGAAATGGTCAAAAAACCCTGAGTGAAATGCATAGAAAAGATAAATCCAAGTAAGCCAAGATATCTGTGAACTAAATTTCTGGTTTCAAGACAAGTTGTTTTTTTGTTTGTTTGTTTTAGTTCAACTTTTGAAGAAAAGTATGCGAGGCGATATAGCCTTTGAGAAGGTAACCTCAAGATTTTAGGTAGTTAGATTTAACTCTGAAGTTTCTCTGAAATGTCACACACCTGTATTTACTTAATTGAGATCTTTTGAAAAAAAATTTTATTTAATGTATCTGCTCTTATTTCTTTTTAGGTCAGTCTCGATTCTCGAGTTAGAGAGGTGATCAATAGAAATCTGTTGGATCCTAATCCTCACATGTATGAAGATGCCCAACTTCAGATATATACCTTAATGCACAGAGATTCTTTTCCAAGGTTTTTGAACTCTCAAATTTATAAGTCATTTGTTGAAAGTACTGCCAGTTCTACTTCTGAATCTTAATTTTCATTAAAAAAAAAAATCATTTTGGAGGGCTGGGATGGGAAATAAAAGTAGTTCACTAACACCAGAAGCTGAGTTCCTGGAGAACTACAGTTTAGCATTCCTCAGGCTACTGTGAAAATACAACCATATGGTCTTTGTCTCCATTTTTATCAAGGTTATCCATGGTTAAGTTTGGAGAAAATACCACATAAGACAATGAATTGCCAAATTGTTTGTTTTATTCAACACTCATTCTACTTGCAAGCAAACTGTATTTGTAGTCCTGTGAACAGTCTCCTAGTGTATCCCCCAAGGCTGCATGTACAACGTAGAACTGCTTCATTTGCCCCGTAGCTGTTGTAATATTTAATCCAATGGCATAACTTATATCCGTGTTTAAGGACTTTTGTGCAATATGGTCTTATAGAAATAATTGCCAAAAAATTGGCTGTGGTTTGCATTTTTAAATATAATCTAAGACAGAAAAAGCCAATTTTTTAGTTGTAACAGTGGTATTAAACATGCTCTATACTGTGTTCAGTACACTCATTTTGAAGCCGATATTTCTGTACTTGGAAAAAGAGCTATTTATCTATGTTTGTTGGGAAATCCTGATGGGGGATTCCTCTGGTTGTTCACTGCCAAAACTGTGGCATTTTCTTTACAGAATAGTTTGCTATGTAAAAAACAAAAACAAAAACAAAACAAAACAAAACAAAAATTTAAAAAAACCCAACAAACAACAAATAATAAGAAGAAAAGAGAAAAAAGCACAAAACAATTTGAAGATATTCTATCTCAATGACAAATCAGAGTGATAATTGTTTTTAATTGTAATAGAACACAATTAATCTATGTATATATCAGATGTCCAATACTGTAATTAATTTATTAAAGACTGGCTCTCCAGTTCTAAAATGGTTGTGTAAAGTATGTACTTCAGCAAGAAAAAAAATACTAAGCTCGATAACTTAGTTTTGGAATATAAAAAAAAGATTTAATAAAGGAATGCCTACATGTAGCATCATAAAATATTTTGATGAGTAGCATCTGTCCTGTGGCATATTTTCCTTGAAAGCAAAGTCTAATGAAAAGCTAAGTTTTTAACTGAGAAAAGTTTTGTAAGGGTTATGCAGAAGATAATTCTCTACTTCAGACCTTAACTGTTTCATAGTATCTTCAGAATGACTTATTTTAAAAATGTTAAAACCAAACTATTAATACTCATCCATAATTGAAAGGCAGGACAGTGCTCAAATCTTCTAGCTGCCATATTATTTTTTATAAGTACCACTAAATCTTTAAGACAAAATACTTGCCTGACATTGGCATATACTTTTGACATTCAAGAAAACAGTATCCTATCATGCACACACACAAAAAGTCAGTGTCATATTTATATCAAGGTGTTACATTTGAATATGAATATCCCCTGGAGGCTATTTTTTTAATCTTAAACTTAATAAATATAATATTGAGTAACCTAACATGAAAGTTTTAAAAATATTTATATCCACTGAGAATACTGGGCCTTATATTAAGGATGATATTAAAATTATAGGTTTTCTTTACCATTTTTTAACTACCTCTCATTTTTTAATTTATTAAACATTTTTAAAATAAACAACTTTGGGGTTTTCTTTTTAAATTTTATTTTACTTGAAAAGCTGGCATCGTAAGTTTCTTTTTCCATAAACTTAAAACATTTCAAGAATTGTTTTTTTAAGTGAATTTGATTTTCTAATTTATATAGAATTCAGGAGATATGGTTAAAAGGGCTATTATCTATTCCCTATGCAAATATTTTAACTGTTGCAGTGTTTGACAAAATGGGATTAAAAAAAAAGTTTGCAGAGTAGAAAACAAAATGTTCTGTTTACACTGGCGTTGCTGACTATCCTATCATATTCAGCACTTTTAAATACATTATTTATGAAAATGTAGTTAAAATACAAGATAGGAAGTATTTATAATAATCATTTCTTTTAACAAATGCCTGTTTTTGTCTGAAAGTGTTAGTGTGTTAAGACATACTTTATCAATGTCAGTAGATATTTACTATTTGAATAGTTTTCAGTAATATGTTAAAGAAGATAGCTATGAAGATGTTTACAAAAAGTCCTATTTTTTCCAAAAGAGTGAAGAAAAACCTAAAAGAATCATCACTTCTATTGTGAAGTTCTATTGTTCCTAAATTATTTAATTTTTTCTTGATTAGAATTGAGTTTATTATGCTTCTATGATGTATACACATATATGTTGTAATATCATACTTGTTGCTATGTTTGAGGCACAATAAATTGGTGCACATGACTAGAAAATATGTAATATACTATGATACACAGCATGCGTCAATCTTTTTAAATGTAGACTTTATATTCTTGTTGTTACTATATATGATGGTGACCTGCTAGTCATAAGTTATCTTTATAAGATACTTTGGACTATTAGATGAATTGTCTGTTTGACAATACCTTTAATATTTTACCAAATGTAAAAGATAAGGACCCTTCTAAAGAGTCCTAATCTCTAACCTGGGCATTTGTAGAATACCGACTTTGAAGTTAGTGTATCCTTTTGAAACCTGATTAGGAAGTTGCATTGAGAATGATTCTAGACGAGATTTACACATTGGATATTGGTAACCATGTTATGTGAGCATTTCTGCGCTAAATTCCTATGGAGGGGGGAGGGTTTCTCATTTAATTTCAAATCGTTCAAAGTTTCTATCTAAGAGTATGTATATTTGCAACTCTACCAATTTTTAAAATATGGTATAACTCCTTCTGTTTTAAATACAGAGCTATAATAAACAAAAATCCCCCAACTGGTGTCTATGCTACCATTCCAAGAGCACAATATTTGTTATGGTAGAATTTGATTTTTCCTAGTGAATATATTCCTCCCAGGGGAAAAATTAGCACTTTAGAAGGTACACTTTGTGTTTCAGATCGTCAGGACATCTTTGTGTACTGTTAAAAATCTGCTAATGCACACAGAAAGAGCTTAATGCTCTTTCTATAGTGCCTAAATTCAGATGTGTCTATAATGGAAAGAAAAGTAGAGGATATAGATCATATATAAATACATGTAACTAAATTGGAGAGCCAGACTTCTTCAGAGATGGATCTTGTAACATAGATCACACTAATAATGGCCAGATGACGCTTCTTCTTTACTCTGGATAATTGTTATTATGTTACCCAAAGGTAATAAAGATGCCCCGACAGAGTTAGAGGGCAGCTCTAAGCACAATGGGTGCGCTGGCATATGAACAATAGCAAAACACAATTTTGATATCAACGTTATGGAGTGCAAAAATTAAGACCATAATATGGTCTTCTTTTTTTTTAATCTTAAAATATGTACATAGGATGACCAGTTCTGATATTTGGTCATGGTGCATGGGTGTTTATTAGTATCCTTTAATGCTGCCTAGGTTCTTACTTACAGAATGAAATGTATATCATATATTCACCTGATAGTTCAGTTTTGCAAAAGGACTATAGAAATAGGTAAATAATATTTATATATTAGGGGCAAAAATACATTTTCACCCCATTAAGCTGATTTAAAATAAAACCCAATTCTTAATTTTGAACTTACCCATTTGTTTCTATACACTTTTAACATATTGAAAAAAATGTCATATCATAACTGTGACAAATTATATTTGCAAAAAATACAACATATGAGATGCTTTGAGGAATAAATATACAAGAAAGAAATTTTAAATACAATCAGAAATAGGAAAATAAGAACTCTTTCAAAAGCCACCTACAGTTTCTTAGATCTTAAAATGCCTATATAGAACCCTATCAAACATTAATTTTAAAAACTTTGCACTGGATACATTGGCAAATTATTTTGAAAGGTAGTAAAGATATTTTCTTGTCTGTGTATTTATATTGACAGCTTATGACCGTAACTTTCAAAATAATATTAAGCATTTATATTTGCATGCTCTTTTCAATTCTTTTTAAATTTCTGACCAATATAAAATGCTTATTCTTCTGAGAAAACAGTATTTAATCTGTAGAAATTTTAGTTATTCCTCACTTGCTACAACTGCAAATATTTATCAATAAAACTGATAACCAAAAACTTGACTTCTCATCTCCCTATAACATTCTTAATAGTATCCTTGCAACACACGATTGTGCACAGATTGATCTTTTTGTTCCCAAATGCCAGACTTCAATTTTAAATTTGATTTCAAGTGACATGTCTGTGTCATATGACTTTGGGCAAATATTCTATTGAACCTCTCTGAGCCTGTTCCCTCATCTTCAAATGAGAAACAGAATCCTTTATTTACAGGGTAGCCATGAGAATTAAATAATGTAAACATGGAAAGAATGAAGTGTTACATATAACATTATTATTTTATCAGTGTTCTCCAGCTCAATAATTATTCCTATTTCAAGAATGTTATGAATTAGATGCCACTGTAATGCACTTTTCCCATATTCTTTTGAAACCATACTTTAAAATCTGATTTAATTATTCATCCAAAAAAAACAAAAAACCAACCTGGGCGCCTGGGTGGCTCAGTCAGTTAAGCGTCCGACTTTGGCTCAAGTCATGATCTTGTGGTTCATGAATTTAAGCCCCGCTTCGGGCTGTGTGCTGATAGCTCAGACCCTGGAGCCTGCTTCAGATTCTGTGTCTCCTCTCTCTGCCCCTCCACTGCTCGCACTATCTCTCTCTCTCTCTCTCTCAAAAATAAGTAGACATTAAAAAAAAAATCACAAAGAAAGAAAAAAATGCAACCAAGCTGATTTTAAGATGGAAGACTATATGAATTTGTTCCTGCTTTGTTCAATAATATGATTCACGCTCAGTTTTCAGTTCATGAACATCACACTGAATCTACAATCAAGAAGTAGGTTTCTTTCAATGATACACATACACAGACATATGTATATAGATGTGTGTATGTGTATAAATTGTATGCTTAAAATAAATGTTTAAATAAGATAAATCATTTGAAAATTTTATTTCCAAAGGGAAAAAACAGTATTCCCAAGGACAGGAAGAATATAAACATCAAATAATTCGCCAAGTAAATATGTGGAAGTAAAGCTAAAAACTAAGTTATGAGAGATGGGCCATTAGAAAACATGGATACTGTCATTGGAATAGAAAGCATTCTAGTATGATTTTGTAACTAATTTTACCATGAAAATATGAAAATTAAAAAAATGGTTGTGTTCATAAAATTTTTCATTAAACCTTTTATTTTAGAATAGTTTTAGAGTCACTGAAAAGTTGCAAAGATAGCACAGAGAAGTTCTATATACTGCACATCTATTGAGACATTTGTCACACCTCATGAAATATTGATGCATTAAGTCACGCTTATTCAGATTTCCTTAGCTTTTACCTAATATCTTCTTTCAGTTCCAAGATCTCATTCAATATACCCATTTACTTATCATGTCTCCTTAAATTCCTCTAAGCTCAAACATTTTTTGTTGTTGACCTTGACAGTAGTGAAGAGTACTGGTCTAGTACCTTGTAAAATGTCCCTTAACTGGAATTTGTTGATGTTTTTCCCATGATTAGACAGGTGTTACCAGTTTTTGCAAGACCACAGAAGTAAAATGCCATATTACTATCACCGAGACTTATCACTGTTCATATTGACCTTGATCATTCAGTTGAGGTAGTGTTTGTTAGGTTTCACTGCCACAGAGCAATACATTATTTAATAAGTTATGTTAGAGGTAATTTCACTGGACGTTAACGCTGAGCTTAAAAAAAATTCTGAGCAGATTTTGCAGCACTGCTATTAGGTTCCATTAAATACTATGAAGAAATTATAATAAACTGGAAAGTGAAATGGAAAAATGAAACTGAAACTGTTAGCTTGAACATTCACTTAATGGAGGTGAAAGTGATTTTTTTCCCTTGAACTACCTTCACCTTATCCTCTACATCTTTGGGTAGTAAAGATTTTAGTTTAATCTTCAGAAGAGGTAATTTAAATTAATAATCATTTTGCTGAGTGTTTTTCTATATTGCCCTCGGTTGAATAATGAACACTGATTATTGAAACATTGTAAAAGACTTGATTTTTTCCCCCTTTGCTTTAACCGATTTGTCATACAGTTTCTTGTATATGGTTTTAGGATGTTTGCTAAATATAAAAAAAAAATTTCAGTGTGCTTGGTTCTGTAAAATTTATCATATCGAATGTGTGCAATTTTTTACTACCATGTTCATTGTACTTCACATTTTGTACTTCACTAATATTAGTGGACCATGAAGAAGTTTTGAATGCATGAATGCAGCTTGAGACACCATACTTGGTTATTTTGCAATGTCAGAATAATTGTAGGTACTTATAAATTGAATAGATAATCCAGATTATTTTCCTCCAATTTGTTTTGGGTTTTTATTCCCCCTGTCTTTGAATTTATTTTATCATTTTACCTATGTACAAATAATAGACTTCCTGAAAATGCTAGAATCTTCAACATGTAATAATAGAATTTGAGCATGACAATAATGTAAGAAAATTCAAAAGTTTCAACCTTTTCTTTTTGAGTTTTCTAAGTAAATCAAACTACAGCTGTTTTCATTTGACTATTATTGTGGAAACCTATGGATATTATTGTAAAATACACATGCATCACACTTTTTAAAAATGTTTTGAATTAATAAAGAATTCACCAATGTATCCTTAAGACAAGTTACTGTTTCCTCATTGGTGTAACACTATAGGAGTAAAAGGTACACTTATTTATATTACCTAAATTGCTTATGCTTATGAGGGAATATAATAATTTCGGGCTGGATTCTTTACAGTGTTCCATAAGGTTATTGCTTATTACATTTTTTCACCTTTTATAAATAATAAAGTATATTCTTGAAATGACTTGTTTCGAGAATTCAGCTGAGAGATTTATCACATTGAGTTAAAATGACTTCCACCATTTGTGTTTTTTTAAAAAATTCAAAGTTGAGTTTAGATTTGGGAAATAATTATTTCTAATAAAGATTAAAAAATGACCTGATCGGTCCTGTTCTATACTCGGATCAGAATTAAAATAAAATGGGTTTCAACCCACTATCTTAAAGAACACTTTTATAAAGTAGTGTGGCTTGAATACACCAAGTGAAACGAATAACTGAGATGATTAGTTGGAGTTTTTAAGTAGCAAAACCTATTTTTGGTCGGTATTATTTGGAGAGACATCTCATCCCTCCACTTCACTTTATATTTGTATGTGGAGCTCTGGAATGAATAGAGGCAATGCAAACGCATTCTACAAAAATTTTATACTTCATCTCAGTAGTGTTGAGTAGACGACTTAAGAATGACTTAACCTTGTCAAGGGCTCCTGTATTTACCTTTTTTTTTTTTTTTTAAATAAATCAATTGCAATTTTCAGTATTTCAGCTCTCTCAACAGTGAACACAGTAGACCCTGAGCAAGCCAGTTAGTGGGAGTTCCCAGTGAGTCAGCCCGTGTATCCCTAGGACTGTCTTGATTATACTTATTCCATCATATCCATCCCACTGGTGGGTTGTGAAAAGATCTTTAGAGAAATGCAGAGCATTACGCCAATAAACCTCAGTATCCCTGGCACCAATCCGCTATCTTAAGGTTTTTGGAGAGAGATAGATGGAGGCTGGGCTACCGAAGGTGGGACTATTAAGGCTTTGCTGCGCTGTGGGTTATAGGAACATAGAATCGCTCAATCTCTTTTAAAAGTAGCTAGCGATAACTAGGAGTGAGACCGGACTGGCAGGAGACTCGGGTGAGGAAGGAAGTTGTTTGAAAGCAAGTTACATGGCAGATAGAGGACAGGAAAGCAGATTTTGAGAAATCACTCTCACAGGTTGCTTTTGAGTACACTAGTCCTGTCCTCATTAATACGAGCCTTTACCCACCGCCGGAAAGAAACTTAAGCAGAAACGAAGGAAGAGGAGTAAGCACACATACACACACCGATGCCCATCCTACAATTCACTCTTGGAGACGAAAGGCCTGTGTCCTCAGCCCCAGTAGCGGACTACACTGCCCTCCGCTGCGGTACTCGAAATCCTCATTCAGTGCTTGGAAAATAAATCTTCGACGTCAGAAAACCGGGTGGCAACCTGCAACATCCCCCTTCCTGTCCAACACACCGCCCTGGTACATCCGAGACGTTTCCGACCGCGCTTCTTAGAGGGGTCTCCCAGACTCACTCCGATCGCATCCCGCTCTGCCCCCTTCCGGCCGGCGCGCGCGTGGCAACATTTAAACGCTCGCCTGGAAGTTCCCACCGAGGCTTTCGGGAGGCCCTTTAAAACTGGCGCGTGCGCTGGGGTAGGTACGATCAGTTCTCGCCGGGTTTCCAAACTCCGCGCAGTGTCGCGAGATTCGCTATCCGAAACTTCCGGTTCTGGTCCGCCTCGGTGACTGCAACTTGGCTATGCGGTCTCGGCTTGTGTTTAGTGCTGCCCGGTGTCTTCGGGCGTTCCGGGCTATTAGCCCGGCCCGTCGGCACCTAAAGTGCGGCAGCCTGCCGCTGGAGGAGCTGTTCGCCCCCGGCGGACCTTTGCGGACCTTCCTGGAGCGCCGGGCAAGGTGTGAAGCCCAGTTGCAGTTCGGGGGGTCTGAGCTGCTGGCGGTGGCCAAACTGCTGAGCGAGAAGGAGCAGGAGCTGCAGGAGACCGAGCATTTGCTACACGGTGAGGGCCGGGCTTAGGGGAACGGGATTCAAAGCCGATTCTTGACTCTTAGTTTGCCTCGTCAACTAAGCCGCTGGTCAGGTGTCCATACCTCCCCAAGTTAGAAGTTCTTTACTCCGTTGCAACCCTTTTTGGCTTGGATCGGAGGTCAAGGCATCACTGTGTGCGCTCTGACTCCATCCTCTCCCTTTTGAGCCCCTGTGCTCCCTGGACAGAATGCTCCGCCCCCTTTTACAAAATTTAAATTTATCGATTGTCTACTGGCCGAAGATCTTTAGCTTACCAGGGACAAATAAGGGACCATCCCTGTTACGTGCTTGACAGCAGGGTTTCTCAAAGGGACCAACTGGGATAGTGTCAAGAGAGGTGCATGCTAAAACTAGACTTTGGACTCAGAATCTGAGACCTAGAAATACGCGTTTTTAACAAGTTTCCCAAGTGATTAGTGTGCATTCGAATCTGGATGGGTCCTAAGTTTCTGCATTTCTACAAACCCCCCCATGAACCACACTTTGGCTAGCTTGATTCTAGAGAAGATGTATTCAAGGAGAGAAAATACTACAGCTGAAAAAGTGAGAACAGATAACTGAATAAACACCTAGGGAAAGCAAGGAGAACTTGTTGGGAAGGTCTTGTGCAGTGATAAAGTTCCACCCTTAGAGGATATTAATAATGGTTTAACCTTTATTGTTATTTTGCCGTACTTCAGGCTTTGCTTAACTATTTTTATGTATTAAATCACCCAGTTCACATATCAAACTGTGAAGTAGGTACTGTTAGCCTCATGTGACATAAGAGGAACATGAGGCATGGAGGTAAAATAACTGCTCAGGCTAAACAGCTTTTAAGGAATGGGGTTTGGATTGGACTGACTCCAAATCTCATGTTTTTAATCCCTGTACTCTTTGTTAACCAAGAAAGAAGAGAAGTTACGGGGAGTGGCAGGTTGAAACATTTTGTAAAGGTATGAAATACTAACCTAAAAAGGTTGATTTTTATCCTGTTGGCAGAAGGGAGCCAGCTGAAGCTTTTAGATTGGGGAGTGAATGCCAGAAATGGCTTACTTGCTTAGAAAGTTTTCTGTCTGGTAATCTGGAAGTCAGCCTGGAACGAGATTGCAGATGCTTGGAAAACAGAAGACTGAAGTCTAGTTGAGACTTAAGGAGAGTCTAAATCAGGTGATTTAAGAGAAAATGTGGCTTCCCAGAGTGGGGTTAAAAAAAGGATTACTTAACCATACTAGGAAAAATACTTTGCAAGAAAAATAAAATTGATTTCATAGCTTAAGCCAAGCTTAAAAACCAAATGGATATACGGGTTAAATATTTTAAAAACCTAGCTGTAAAGAAGTAAACAGAATGTTAGAAAATTGTTACTGGCAGAACACAACTCAGCTTAATGATAGAAAATATCATTTAGCAACTCCTGAATTCTTACTTCATGTCAGACACGACTAATTACCCAGAAAATACAGAACTAGTTTTTAGGAGCTTGAAGTCTAGTGAAGAAGTGAAAATATATGTGAACAAGTGCTCGTTTTAATTTCTGCAATAAAGAGCAGTTATAAAAAGCAAAAGGAGGCATTTAAGTGGATTTCAAAGAGAATGCAGGAGGTTGCCAAACAGTACGAGAAGGGGATTGAAGGCAGAGGTGGCCAGCAAGAAGAAGAAAGTACCAAATTGGAAGACATGATGTTGATAATGTAACAGAAACTTGAAACCAGAAACACAGTTCAGAACGCTGCATGACAAAGAAACTGGATTTGTTCCTACAGACTGTGAGAAGTTAGCACGTTTTTAAGCAGAGAAGTGACTTTTTTTTTTTTTTAATCATTTTTGAGAGAGACAGCACGAGTTGGGAGGGGCAGAGAGAAAGGGGGACACAGGATCTGAGCAGGCTCCAGGCTTTCAGCACAGAGCCCGATGCAGGGCTCGAATTCACGAACTATGAGATCATGACCTAAGCTGAAGTGGGATGCTAAACCGACAGAGCCACCCAGGCACTGCGAGAAATGACATCTTTTGAAAGATTAATGTTGGTGTCAGTGTTTGAGAATGAACTGGAATATTCTCCAGGGACCCTGGTGGCTGAAAGGCCAGTGAGAAGGTAGTTGAAACCGTGCAAGAAAGAGGTGGTGGTAGGCATGGGCCACACTCACAAGACATTCTAACAATAGTCAGGATTTGGTGGCTTACGTCCCGAGAAGAGTGAAGGAGAGAATTCTAAGAAAAGTCTTAGGCTTCTGGGTTCAGAACATGAATGGTACTGTTAACTAAGATGAAAATATAAAAGTTGGATAAATTTTAGGAAAAAAAGATGTTTTGTGCCAAACAGGCAGCCATATTAAGCCAGGAGTACCTGTAAGGACATTCAGATGAAGAAATTCAGATAAAGATAATGGTCTAGAGAAAACACTACTGGCAGAGGAGAAAAACTGAGCCTGAATAATCGTATGAGAACTCAGCATATATTTGACAAAGTAAAGCTTAGAGGCAGATGAGAATACTCAGGAAGAAGTGGTTGAGAAAGAAACAAGACACTAACAAAGGTAGAAATACACAGTATTGGAGGAGCAGGCAGGACAAAGCTATAAAAGATTGAGAAAGAAAAGGCAGAGCTTTGGGACCCTGAACAAGATAAATGAAGCTGTAAACACCAATTAAAATGTGAAGGGATTGTTGATACTGGACTTAGAAAGGGCTCACCTTTTCAGCTGACACTGAAATAAGCCTTTACGTTTGGCAATTTTATCATGGGTGATTTTAATAAAAACGGTGTCGGGGCACCTGGGTGGCTCAGTCAGTTAAGTGTCCGACTCTTGGTTTGGGCTCAAGTCATGATCTCATGGTTTGTGAGTTCAAGCCCTGCATCAGGCTCTGTACTGACAGCCTGGAACCTGCTTCGGATTCTGTGTTTCTCTCTCTCTCTCCCCCTCCCCAACTCATGCTGTCTTTGTCTCTCTCAAAATAAATAAATAAAACTTAAAAACAAGATGTTATTAATATGATTATGAAATCCAGTGTGACAACTAGAGAAGTAAATGAGAATTAACACGAGAAATCGTAAACCTGGCATTGAATCTCCAGGAGTTTGGGACAGAAAAGCGGGGGGTGACAAGTGTTCACTTGAAGGGTTGAAGAGAACAAGAACCTTTACAGCAGGGAAAACATAAACATATTGGTAGACAGAGGAGAAGGCAGGCATGTGATAGGTGCCGAGTGGACATGTTGATTAATAACAGTGAATCAGAAAGAACTAGTATATTTCCACTGCCTAGGAATAACCCCAGTCTAAACCCTCCAGAGCTTTGCTATCTGGTAATAGTAGCCAGTGGCCACACAAGGCTACTAAGCACCAGTAATGTAGCTAGTCTGAATTGAGATATGCTGTTAAGGATAACAGATTTCAAACACCTAATATAAAAAATAATTTTTGATATTTTAAAGTACATGTTGAAATGATAATGTTTTACACATACTGGGTTAAATAAAATGTAGTATTAAAATTAAATTACTTCAAGACCTTATTTCTAATCCCCTTAGCCTTACAGAAGATGCAGAACTGAAAGTCACCTTAGAGGTCATCCAGCCTAGCTCCTTCACTGTTCCTGAGATAATGGAGATTCAGAGAAGTTGGATATGTTGCCCTGAGAGAATCCTAGCAGTTGAACTAGGACTAGAATTAATTTTTCCTTTGTCTAATAAAACACATTTGCCATTTCACCACATTTTTCTGTGCAGAATTCCTGCCAAAATAATTTCCTGCCTTTCCACCAACACTCCGAATAGTTGCTTATCTCATTACTGCTGTTGCCATTTTCTCTCCTTCAGTTAATGCTTCTTTCCTTTTTCTGCCCATCCCAAAAATAAATGCAAAAACAGTCCTTTAGTGTGCTGCCATTTTAATATTTAATCACAAAGTGTTTTAGATTGTAATTCTGTGTGAGTTTTCTCCCCTAGAAAAATATAAAGAAACCAAAATTATCTAAAATCCTGCCTTGAGGACAGGTCTTACATATTATTATCTCCAGTTCCTAGTATAGCTGGTACTTAATCAGTGAACAAACATACAAACTGATACTTTGGAAGAGCCTGATCTTTCAACAAAGAAAGCTATTTGTAATAACTAAAGAAATTTCCCTTCTCTCCTTTCTATAGGTCGCATATTGTCCATAGGATAGAGAAATGAGAAAATATATTTTGTAAGGTAAAAATGAAAACTCAGACAAAATAAGAAAGTAAAAGCAAGTTGGGTGGGGGAGTACTTCATATAAACCTTCTGTAAACACTAGGGAAGATCTAAATGTTTGGTGGATATTTTATATTAATGAAATATTTGGTAAAGAGATAATAAATTTCTATTTTTTTATACAATTTTTTAATGTTTATTTTCAAGAGAGAGAGATAGAGCATGAGCAGGGGAAGGGAAGAGAGAGGAGACACAGAATCCAAAGCAGGCTCCATCCAGGCTCTGAGCTGTCAGCACAGAGCCCGGCATGGGGCTCAAACTCATGAACCATGAGCTCATGACCTGAGCCAAAGTCGGATGCTTAAGTGACTGAGCCACCCAGGCACTCCTCTATTTTTTAATTCAGTTGTGGTTTAACTGATGGAAACTTTAATTCCCCTTCTGGTCTGACTACTCAGTGAATTTGTTGTTGTGTAGTCTAAGTTGGAAAACTAAAACCATATTTGTTAACATGAATATTTCATGGGGGTAGAATTATAGAATAGTTCAATAGGTTCTTTATATTTTTCTGTAGATTCTTTTTAATCTTATGCGTCTGTCATCAGCAAAAAAGTTTGTTGTTTTTTCTTTTAAGCTACATCCTAATGAAAACTAATGCATACAGTGCTACTTTTAATTAATGGCAGTTATGAAAAGGACAAGAAAGACATTTTTCCCTTTGGCTACAATAATAAAATGAAGACCTTGAATTCTGTTTAATTCCTTAATTAAGAAAAACTTAACCTACTGCCTTATTTCCATAGATGAAAATGAAGACTTAAGGAAACTTGCAGAGAATGAAATAACTTCATGCCAAAAACAAATAACTCAGCTGAAGCATCAGGTATGGTATCTGCAAAGAATAAAGATTTTGTGCCATTACTTCTAATGAATTTTATTGTAAGTTGATAAAAACAACTCAAGAAGTAACTAGCTTGTTAGTACTTAGAATTATAAACTTTTCTAAAGCAGGAAAAAGTATACTCCGGGTGGTGCTATTTTTATCATAATAAAAGGATCGGACAGCTGTGGAAAGAAAGGTGACTGCCATATTGATACGAGTTTTCCAAAAAGCAGTGGGATAAATAGCAGTATTCTACTTCCCCTCTTTTGGTTTTTTAAAAGAGGTGAGGGGTAGATGGTGAGTAGAAACAGTTACAGAGCGGTGGTAGATTGTGAGCTCCTTGGCAGCAGAAATATTTTTCCTATCTTTGGCGCTATGAAAGTGCCAGACCTAGGATCGACCCTCGGCTTTTAGAACTGAATTATACTGCTTTGGTTTTACATATGGGAGAATATATAGGCATTAGATGAAGAGTAATCATTATTTTAATGTTTATTTATTTTGAGAGACAGAGTATGAGCAGGTGAGGGGCAGAGAGAGAGGGAGACACAGAATCTGAAGCAGGCTCCAGGCTCCAGGCTCCGAGCTGTCAGCACAGAGCCCGTCTCAAACTGGGGAACAGTGAGATCATGACCTGAGCGAAGTCGGATGCTTAACCAACTGAGCCACCCAGGTGCCCCAATGTAATCATTATTTTAAATTAGACCTAGCCTTTTATGCAGATTCTGTAAAGCAGAGCTTAAAGATTTATAGTAGTTATCTCTGAGGATGTAAGTAAAAGAACATGCTATGGTGAGGAAGGAGCCCAGGAAAAGGGGGTGCTTCATTTAAAGATTACATTTCTTCTCTAGTCAAAAGTGGAACTCATCAAAAGTTAATGTCCTTACCACCCATTCCAGAGGGAAAGTTCCACCATGAAGTCTCATATAACTTGCCTTCTTCCCATTTTCTAATATTTTTGTGAAATACAAGGACATATGTATTAAAGGTTTCTGTTCATTGACTAGTAGTTAACAAACACAAAAATTCAACTAGTTACTCAAGATTTGAATGACCATGATGTACTGGCATAGGCTAGAGAGATGGAAAAGTAGTAACAACTATAGCTCCCAACCAACATAAAGTATGATACTTCAGAATTCTGGCAGATCTGGGTTCAAATTCTAGTTCTTCCACTTTCTAGTTGTATGTTCTTGGGCAATGAGATTATTCAACTAAATTAAGCTTAAACTTAGTTTTTACATCTTAACTAGAGCAAGATACTATCTTCCCAAGATTGATTTCAGAATTAAAGTATATAAAGTGCTTAACAGAGTGTTTGTCACATACTAAGAGACCAGTAAATGTTGGTAGCTTTTCTTATTTAACTCACCTAACGAAAGCAGCTTTTATTCTGCATCCTCTTAATTAGTACATACTGAAGTGTGAAAGGTGTATTGTCAGGGAAGGAGGACTGATCTAGGCTCCTTGATTTGAGTTCTTCTGCCTGCTCTGCCAGAAGCTAACCTTTTTCTCTTTAGCAGGTCATTTAGTCTCTACAGCCTCATTTTCCTTTACATGCAAAAGGACCAGATCACACATCATCTCTAAGGGCCTTTTCAGTTCCAAAATTACAAATTTCTCTTCCAAAGTAAAGAAACTTAAAAAATAGAAACGTACAATTTTAGTCTTTTTTTTTTTTTTTTCCTTTTCTGCCATACTAGGCTATAGATTTCAAAAGGATAAGAGTTAGGATCTTCTTTTGCATCCTGCACACAGTATAGTGTCCTACTCGCAACAAGCTCTGAATTATTAAACAAACAGAACTGACATAAAGTTTTACATAAACACCAAAAATAAACAAATTAGACCCATAAGTTTTATCTGGACCTTATAGCATTTATAATATAGTTGTAACATTATATTTTTTAGAAGTTATGCATTACTATATGGTTCTAATTGGCAAGATGGTTGAAGAGTAATCAGCAATATTTGTTTAGAGAAACTTTAAGTAATTCACTATTTAAATCCTGTTGCATCTTGGGGCGCCTGGGTGCCTCAGTCGGTTGAGCATCTGACTTTGGCTCAGGTCATGACTTCACGGTTCGGGAGTTCGAGCCCTGCGTCAGGCTCTGCTGAAAGCTCAGAGCCTGGAGCCTGCTTTGGATTCTGTGTCTCCCTCTCTCTCTGCCCCTCCCCTGCTCGTGCTCTCTCTCTCTCTCTCAAAAATAAACATTAAAAAAAATTTTTTTAAATCCTGCATCTAATCATTTAGTGTTTTTTTTTTTTAAGTTTTAAGTAATTCCTAATTATAGGAGGGGTGATATTTTTGTATTTACAGATTATCTTACTTTTGGTTCCCTCAGAAGAAACAGATGAAAATGATTTGATCCTGGAGGTAACTGCAGGAGTTGGGGGTCAGGAGGCAATGTTGTTTACATCAGAGATGTTCGATATGTATCAGCAATATGCTGCATTTAAAAGATGGCATTTTGAAACCCTGGAATATTTTCCAAGTGAAATAGGTAAGTACACTGTTTAATTCATTTTGGGGAAAGAACAGATTTAATCTATCTACATGTGTCATATGATGATGTTTGGAGAGACCATAACTAAGCTTTAGAATTTATTGGTAAGGAAGCTTACCTGATTTTATGTTTACCATTCACTTAATAATTTTGAATGCAAATATACCTGTTTTGAGTGGGCCTATAAAATACTAGTCATTCACTACTCACCATTGAATGATTAATGGTCTTTTAAAAGTGCTCTTTTATACGTTATTGAATCAGTTCATTAATACCATAAATACTTTATGTTTAGTGATTATTAGCAATAAAGGTATTAAGTATTAAAACACTGGATATCTAGACTTGCTAAAGTATTTCAATGCTTTTATATTCTGTATGCTTATATTGGTTTGTAGCTCTTTTAAGTATATTTCAAGATGGTGGAAGTGATCAGTTGTTTATAAATGGCAATAATAATCGTTTACTCAATATTTTCAAGGTGGCCTTAGACATGCGTCTGCCAGCATTGGGGGTGTAGAGGCCTATAAGCACCTGAAATTTGAAGGTGGTGTACACAGAGTACAAAGAGTGCCAAAAACGGAGAAGCAAGGTCGCATCCATACCAGCACCATGACTGTGGCAATCTTACCCCAACCAACCGAGGTAAGGCATCAGTCTCCTCTCCTTGGAATCCTGCGCTCAGCACAGTGCCTTGCCCCCAGAGTAACAACTCACTTCACTGAACTGAATAACTCCTTTGCTCATCTTTGGCCTTTATCATGTATTTTGAGGGTTTAATAATCTCTTGTCTCAGTCCAAAAAAATATCTTACAATAGATAGTTGTAACAGTTAAAGATATATAAATGATCTAATGTTGCAATATTTATTAATTTTTGTCCGCCACTTAGTTATTGTAAGACCATCTCAGTAGGAGAAAGAGTATTACCCTACTTTAAATAGGATTTAATACTGATTACCCTTCATAATGATTTTTGTTTTGTCTGACTTTCCCAGAGTGTAAATAGAAGAATTCTATTTTAACAAGGGTTAACAGAACTGCTACTTCATAACCCAGTTGCATTAAAAGGCAAATACATTGGGCGCCTCGGTGGCTCAGTCGGTCAAGCATTAAGCATCCAGCTCTGGATTTCAGCTCAGCTCATGATCTCATGGTTCGTGGGTTTGAGCCCAGTGTCGGGCTCTGCACTAACAGCACAGAGCTGCTCAGGATTCTCTCCCCTTTTTCTCTGCCCCTCCTCCCTGCCCTCTCTCAAAATAAATAATAAACTTCAAAAAGATGGAACTATATTGTTACAGTGCTCATAATGAGTATACTTTATTCTCACAAGCAAATTCTCAGTCTATATGGTATTTATAAAATAAATAAATTACATCCCTTTTGCTGAAAGTGATAGGAAGTATATGACTTGTTTTTCAGGATGAAGTATGAATGATTTGAGGAAAAGAAAGTTTAATTGAGGTTTCTTTTCACTTGGGGGAAGGTGCTTGTTGACTCTTTAAGTTCCTTTCTTTAATCTAATTTATACATGAAGCCTAGATGAGGCACAGAACAGTTAAGGAAGATATTAGTCGCTTTGGTTTAAGTATTTTGAAGTATTTTGAAGACAGAAGGAGTAGTTCAGGAAAAGATGTATTAAGTATTTTGAAGTATTTTGAAGTGTATTAAGTATTAAGTATTTTGAAGACAGAAGGAGTAGTTCAGGAAAAGATGGACTGAAGTCTGTATTTAATGCTTCTAGCAACCATACAAGGAGCACATAGGGAGACACAGAGGGCCTGTGAATGGTAGGAGTCCTGTTGTCAGGGTGCGGACCTGTTGCAGAATAGTCCGTAGTAGTTCATGAAATAGAGCTTTTTAAAATCTGGTGCTTCTGATGGCAACTTCCAGGACAGAGCATTATGCTGATGTCAGATCCCAGCTATGTATGACTTCATGGCTTTTTTGCCTTTTGCTGTTTCCATCTGCCTGTCCTAAGTCCCCCTTTATTTAAAATTAAACAAAATAAGCCTTCCCATAATTCTTAAGCTAGCAGTTTTTTTTTTTTTCCTGTGTTAAAGTGTTTTTTAAGTCAGAAATAACCCACAGAAGCTCACTTTAATTCCTATATTCACATTTCTAGTATTAGCTAAGTTCTTCTGTTCATGTATTAAGGAAGAGGGTAATTAACAGAGAAGTCCAGTTTTTGAGGATTAGGGAGGGTTTTTGTTTTGTATTATATTTTGATCTACTTTTCCAAAAAAGAGATGTTTTAAAAAAATGGTATCCTTCCAACCTTTCTATCCTTAAAATTAAAACTTCTCAATCTTATAATTCTATGACATGTAATTATACACATAAATGGACAGTTCTTGCCCTTGAACAGTTCACATACATGTGATATTTTTAAATCCCAACTTTGCCTCTTATGTATAGATCAATCTGGTAATTAATCCCAAAGATTTGAGAATTGATACTAAACGAGCCAGTGGAGCTGGAGGACAGCATGTAAATACCACGGACAGTGCTGTCCGGATAGTTCATCTTCCAACAGGTATGTCCTTATTTCTTCAACATAAAACTTTGAAGAAAGAAAACAAATTCTGATTGACTGATTTTCCACTGTAATAGATCCTCAGTTACCAGAATATATACTACTAAAGATTATTATTAAATACTTTATTTAGATTAGAACCCTTAGATGAAACTCTGCAGGATAATTGCAAAAGCCAGGAAGACAGAGGGACCTAAGCCCAGAGAATTTCCGTACAGGTGACGATGACGAAAAGGTGTGGACAGTCCTGCAGGTAGCTTCCTCAACTTCATACTTGGTAAATGTCACTATTAAAAGAAAATCCAGGGTGCTTGGCTGGCTCAACCTGTAGAGCATGCGACTCTTGATAGCAGGGTCATGTGTTCAAGCCCCATATTGGGTGTGTGGAGCCTACTTAAAATTTTTTAAATTGAAATAAGTAAGTAAAAAAAATCCTCAGAATGAAGTCACTATCATGGGTTCTTCTTTATCAGAAAATGCTCAAAATCACTAGTTCCCAGCTTTCTTTGAAGGGAGGAGGACATGGACTTCCTTGCGAAAATGAAAGCTTGGACTTGCTTTCCCAGAAACATGCTCACATGCAGAGTTCTGCCCATAACTTCCAGGGCTGCTGCTCCATGAAGTCCACCCACAAACCTCCAGCAGTTCTACTGGAGATACGCAGGGGAACTGTGTCTAAATATTTCTTAAGTCTTCAATATACTCTTAAGTGGAACTAAATGTGATTGACAATTATCACTGCAGTGATTTACATGTGATAAAGAGCAGATGGATAGCAAACTTCAGACACCTAGAAAGAATACACTGTGACTGACCTCAAATAGGCATAATTCCCATGGATCAGTAGTGTTGAACAGGAGTGATTGGTAGGTTTTTCCTTTTTAAAATTTGAGGAAGGCCTCAAGTTAAACTTTAAGATGATGTCTTATATAATATATACTATATAAACAGGAATAGGAAAAATAGATGAAACTCCTCACAAAAATATTAATTGTGCCTATCTCTATTAGGACTAACTTTTTTTTGTTTTGGTGATGACAAATAGCTACTTAAAAAAATATATGGTTGCTAGTTAAGGGTATGGAAAAACAATCCTTACTAAATGAGTAATGATTTTTGTTTAGTATGTATGCCTTCAATATGAACGTATTTGCACTATAGCTTAATCTTCAATTTTTAGTTTTCTGAGAACTCTGTAGTAAAGTTATTTGTTTAGTTTATAGTCTTCCTTTATTAGAGTTGTTTTTTTTCCTCATAAAGGAAGAAGAAAAAGAAGGAAAAAGTATTTCTTGATAATAAATGAAGAAGATTTTCCTATTAAAACTGTTTAATTCTCATGACACTATTCAGGTGTTGTTTCTGAATGCCAACAAGAGAGATCTCAACTGAAAAATAGAGAGATGGCTATGAAAAAGCTACGTGCAAAACTGTACAGCATGCATCTAGAAGAAGAAACAAATAAAAGATACAGTGCTAGAAAGATTCAGGTAAAACTTAATTTAAAACATGCTCTGAAGGGGGTGCCTAGGTGGCTCAGTCTATTGAGCGTCTCTTGATTTAGGCTCAGGTCATGAACCCAGGGTTTTGGGATTGAGCCCTGTGTCGAGCTCTGCACTGAGCTTGGTGCCTGCTTCAGATTCTCTCTCCCTCTGCCTCTTGCCCCTTCCCCGCTTGCACACTCTCACGTGCTCTCCCTCTGTAAAATAATTTTAAAAATGCTCTGAAGGATAAAAGTATAAAAATAAGATAAGCCAGTTTTTATATATGCTGAAATTGTTTCAGTGTATTTGTTAAAATAAGGAAAGAATTCAAGTAGCTCAACAGAGGGTTATATGTGTTTCATAGTAATCTTAAACCTCTGCCCTGGTTTCTATATTCAAGGGCTTTATTTCCTCAGATTTTTTTTTAATGTTTTATTATTTATTTTTGAGAGAGACAGAGTGAGAGTGGGGTAGGGGCGAAAAGAGAGGAAAACACAGAATCTGAAGCAGGCTCTAGGCCCTGAGCTGTTAGCACAGAGCGTGACCTGGGGCTTGAACTCACGAACTGCAAGATCATGACCTGAGCCGAAGTCAGACACTTAATTGACTGAGCCACCTACCCAGGCGCCCCTGTTTTTCTCAGATTTTTAACCAAAGTTACTAAAAGAGGATATATGGAATCCCCATTTTGAATCCTTTGAAAATTATGGGAGTTGGAAAGCAAACTGAATTTACTTTCTTCCTGTTTGGCATTTAATTTTACAACCACCTTGCCCTTTATTAATTCCTTTTTCTGGGAATTCATCATCGAAAATGACCAGATTAATTCACAGATATATATGGCTACCATTTGAATGCTAACTCTGTGCTAGGCTGTCTGTATATATCATCACTGTGTTGTAGGTATTATTTGTATTTTACGGATGGGGAAACTAAAATTTAAAGTTTAAATAAATGTCTGAAGTTGTAGAGCATTGAAATGGCAGAGAGAAGATCAAATGCTATAAATCTGTCTCACTTTAAAGCCATTACTCTTTTCTTTTTCTATTACGTCCCATGTTATTTGAGGATTAAAAATGTTTGAAACTTGGTTCTTATATTGTGTTTCAGATTATAAACAAAGAGCTTAATCTCCAGGTAACTTAAATTTGTAGGTTTAGTTGCTTTGAATCTAACTGTATCTTATGTCTTCATATATATCTGTATAGGTTGGAACCAAAGGAAGGTCAGAGAAAATAAGAACATATAATTTTCCACAGAACCGGGTCACAGATCACAGAATAAATAAGTCACTTCATGATCTTGAAACTTTTATGCAAGGGGAATATCTACTGGATGAACTTGTACGGTCATTGAAGGACTACGCTGATTATGAATCTTTAGTAGAAATTATTTCCAAAACGTAAATTAATTTATTATTAAAGACTTATAGCTTATAAAAATTCTACCACAGCAAATTACATTGTGTGTAAATACTAGTATTCTCTTTAAAAACATGAGTTAATACATTTGGAAGTAATGTGGGTATTTTAAAGACATAATTTATATAAACCTCTCAATATATTAGTAAAAAAATGTACAATACAATCATGACTCTGCTTATATATTTTGGACTCTTATGTGAAGTATACAAACAAAGCAAAAACAGTACTTTGTTTTCTTTACTGTAAAATGTTTAGCAAATGATCAAACATAAAAGAAATACAGTAAATATTGTATTAGTCAAAGTCCATTCAAGAGACAGAAACCAGACCATGAATTTGAACAGGGATAATTTGGGTACAAAGAATTTTTAACTGGTAATAGGATAAGCTATAAGGGGATAAGCGAGAACTCATGCACTGTGAATGAGAGAGAGTCCCCAAGGAAAGAACACCCTTCGAAGGAGCTTTCCTTCCCCCAGGGTAGAGTCAGGACTACTGGAGAGAGCATGGCTTTGGCCTGCTTGATGACAGAAAGGTTCCCTGGGCTGCCCTGAGCCAGAGCTGGTCTGCAGGTGGTGGTGGATCAGGCCTTGCAAACAGGACCTCAAACCCTCTGGAATGATAAACAAGCAGTCTCTCACCAAGGTGTCAGAGAAACTTGTTGGACGGTTAAGTATCAGTTCGTGTCTGCATTAGTCGGGGTTCTCCAGAGAAACCAAACCAGTAGGATGTGGGAGATTTATTAGGAGGAATTGGCTCATGTGACTACGGCAGGTGGCAAGTCCAAAACCTGGCAATGTGAGCTAGCAGGCTGGAGACAGCCACAGGAACTGATGCTGTGTTCCAGTCCAAAAGCAGTCTGCTGGAGAAGTCTCTCTTGCCTAAGGGAGGCCAGTCTTTTTTTTCTTTTCAGGCCTTCAACTGATTGGATGAAGCCATCCACCTTATGGAGGACATTCTGCTTTGCTCAAAGTTCATTGATTTAAATGTTAATTTCATGTAAAAACACCTTACAGAAACACCCAGGGTAATGTGGACTAAGTATCCTGGCACCCTGTTGACACATGGGCCAAGAGCACCCCCTCCTCCGGCTGGCAGCTGTGCCCTAGATGAGAAACGAGAGAAGCCTGTCCCTCCACCACCCCCTACTGACAAAACTTGGTACCAAACAGGTCCAGCTGCAGTACTCTGAAGTGGGGTGATGAAGGGTAAATTTGTTGCTGAGAGGCAACAATTTGGTAACTGACCTAAATATACCCATATGCATTACCTAGTTTCAACAATTGATACATTTTCATAGATTCTTGGTGTTAGAAGTTACAAGTATTGTTACATTGTTAAATATTTCCACTTGCATTGTTAAAAATAAGGATATTATATTCTATTTTTAATATGTATTCTATAATATATTCTACTTAATCATTTATTATCACATGTAACAAAATTCTCAGTAGTTCCCTAAAATCTTCAAATACCCAATTCAGATCCTCCCAATTCTCCCCCAAATGCCTTAACTGGCTTCTTCAGACCAGGATCCAACTAAGGATCCCACATGGAATCTGCTGGTTACATTGTGTAAGTTTAGAATAGCCCTGCCAACTGCTGCCCCCTCTTTTTTTCATGACATTGCAATGAATTTGCATTTGAGAAGATCAGGCTACTACAGTGTCATTTAATTCCTCAAGTCACAGTATTTCCTACAAACTGGAAGTTGGAGCTTAACACTCAGCTAGTTTTGCATACTCTCTCCCTTTCCTCTGATTTAGCATTTTTGTTATTAAAATATATACCAAATAAGCCAAGTTTGAATGCTCTGATGTGCTGAGATGTATTTGATTCTCTAAAATACATGGACAGATGAGAAAAATGACTTAACCCTTGTGAAAGGAGAAGAATTTATTGTTGAAAGTGAGCTTAAAGCTAAATCAGTATAATATTTTTTTTTATAATTAAAGTTTATTTACTGTGAGTGAGCACATGTGCCAGCAGGGGAGGGGCAGAGAAAGGAGAGAGAGAATCCCAAGCAGGCTCCTTACTGTCAGCCTGACTCTCGAGTCTCAATCTCAAGAACCACGAGATCATGATGTGAGCCAAACAGTCCAATGCTCAACCGACTGAGCCACCCAGGTGCCCCTACATCAGTTGAATCTTTATCAGTATTTTTTCATCATAAGATTTAAAAGGAGTTTAGTGGCTCTTATTTTCCATAGGAGTCCTGGTTATGATCAGCTCTTTTCTGAGAAGACAGACTCCAGAGAATTGGGGTCTAAAAGGGAAGAAAGCCTGGGAATGTCTGCTTGAGGCTACACAGCTGTGAAAGACCTCTTGGTGTTGAGGGCAACAGAGATTAAAAAGTGCTTACTGTGCTTGATAAAGAAATACGAGGGGTGCCTGGGTGGCTCGGTCGGTTAAGCGTCTCACTTCCGCTCAGGTCATTATCTCACAGTTCGCAGGTTCGAGCCCCACATCGGGCTCTGTGCTGACAGTTCAGATTCTGTATCTCCCCCTCTCTCTACCCCTCCCCAGCTCATGCTCTTTCTCTGTCTCAAATATAAATAAATGTTAAAAAAAAAAAGAAACAAACAAAGAGGAGGGGCGCCTGAGTGACTCAGTCGGTTAAGTATCTGACTTCAGCTCAGGTCATGATCCCACAGTTTGTGGGTTCAAGCTCTGTGCGTCGGGCTCTGCGCTGACAGTGTGGAGCCTGGAGCCTGCTTCAGATTCTTTGTCTCCCTCCCTCTCTCTTGTGTGCACATGCTCACTCTCTCCCTGAAAAATAAACATTAAAAAAACAAAAAACAGGAGACATCCCCATGGTTCTTCCATGGTGTATGTGCTCCTTACTGTAAGGAAGAGTAGTAAATTCAATGTGTTTAACTACAAAGAGTGGAAGGGAGAGTAGGGGAGGGGAAAGAACTACAGGAAAGGTCAGTTACCCATAAAGAGAGAAAGGCTGGAAATGCTGATTCTAGTTTTTGAAAACATGAAATTAACTAAGGACTACAATTATGAGAATAGCTCTATCTAGTAGATAATGTTAATTTTATAGTAGTTACAACAAAGTAGAATTTCCAGAGAAATAAAATGACTTAATTATTAAGGTTATATGATGAAAGGGTTAAAGAATTAGAAGACATTCCATTAATTCCCAAACTGCATGCTTTTCTCTATTTGTTGAACCTACAGTAATCTGAATTCTTATAAGCATATGTTCTACACAAATTTAAAAGTATATCATTGTGAGGTAATGTGTTTCCTCTTTCTTAAGTTAACCTGTATTAATTAGCCAAATTTCCTCTAGAGCCCTAGCTTGTACTAACCTTCAGAGTAATTTGTTTCACCTTATTCTTTAAGAAATAGCAGGTTTACTATTTACTGAGAAAACTCAGTAAAGACAGGTATTAATTTTAAAACTGGCCAAAGGTTATCAAATACATCAGAGAATTTGAATTTCCCTTGTAGCATTATGTTCATGAAGGACACTCTACCTTCACAAGCACATTTGATGAAAATAGCTTTCCATGACCTATGCAACTCAAGAATACACCAAGACTTGTTAATTAGACCACAGGCAATTTCTGCATAAGGTCCATGTGAGATGTGTTTCCCAGTTTGTGTCTTTTAGGTCTTTCGGGTTTCCTTTTTGAATGAAAGGGATATATCTATGTTAACTGAATATTACAACATATTATTACTTAATTTCTCTTTACCTCTTCTAACAGGTGATAATTAGAAAAGTTGGACTGAGATTGTGAAGAGTCTTGACTATTGAATTTCATTCTGTAAACAAGAGAAGCTCTTAAAAGTTTAGTTATCCGCACCCCCCCCATCCCACTCCACTTCCTCACTCCCTGCCCCATGGGAAAAGGTCTGATAGCTGTATTAATGAAGGTGGAAAAGAACTTTTGATCAATTTTTAAACTTCCTGTCCATTAGAACATCACGGTTGGTTGGTTAGAGAAGAAATCATAATACCTAGGTAATTCTAACAATGTTAAGTTTAACACATGCATCAGTAGGTGTATTATAAACACATGCAGATTAATTGACAAATTCTGGTATGAATGGACACTGGCTTCCACTTCACTCACTAATATAGCTACTACCAGAATAACAAATGTAATTTTTGGAAACCAGGGAAGGATCAGGGTAGAGCAACAGTCGTGGCATGAGGCCAACTGGAACCCTAAGTCTAATATTTAAGGGCTTCCAAATCTGTAGCTGTTCGTATAAACAATGCATCTATACAGCTATCTTCACTATAAACCATGCATTTTGTTGCTCCCACTCCCTTTGCATGTGCTGTGCTCTCCACCTGGAACAGACTCTTGGCTTACCTCAGCAGAAAGATTTCGAAGTCCAACCTAAAGGGCACCTTAGCCTCTAGGCAGAATTAACTGCCCTTCATTGGCAATTCCACAGTACTTTACCATACCAGGATGACAACATTTATGGCAAGGTAATACCAGTCTCAGGACTGTGTGTTTAATAAGGAAACGGGAAAGAGTGGGTCAGGGACTAGAATAAGCGTGTGTTGCTAGACCTCTCACATTGTCTCATGAATGGACAAAAGTATGTTTTCTTCATTCTTGTCTCCTCAGGACCAAACATGATGCTACAACAGGCACTAAACAGATGTGTAAAAGGCAGTTATAGCGAAAATATTTGTCCAGAAATCTGATATGTTATTCAGAAAAAAACAATTTCAGAGTGGCCTAGAACAGCAGTCAATCAAAACTTACTCAGCTGTAATAGCAATTTTGAAGATGCATAACCAATCACTATGTTTAAAATTCAACCTGTCATATTCCTCCATAACCCATTTCTGTTTTTTTAATGGCACTACCATTCTCCCTCTCTCTCAAATTTAAAATGTAGTCATCTTTGATTCCTCTTCCTCACATGCACTTCATTGCTAAATCCTATTCTCCTCAACACTCTAATCCTCACGGATTCTATTACCACTGCTCTTGCCCACAATTACTTTTCTCCTGGACTACTTTTATGGTCCTCTGACTTCTCCCTCCATCCTAGCTGCTCTCTAGTTCAGGTAACACAACAGCCAGATTCATCTTCCTAAAAAACAAGGCTCTGATTTTGTCACTCTTTGGCTCAAATGCACTGCTTTTGCTTATTAAGTAGGAACTTAGTAAGTTCCTACTGCCTTCCAAATAAAACTCCATGTCTTAAGTGTGCACACAATACATCCATATCCACAACCAGCGTTATTTCATATTGGCCTGTTTTACTCACTACCCCCATTAGGTCACATCAAATTCATTTTTTCTGATAACTGCACTTGCATTTAAGTTCTCCCCCATCATGTTCTTTATGCCAGGCCACCCTCCTCTCCAGTCCTTCAAAAGACATCCCCAGCAGCAGTGGTTTTCATCTAGAGGCAAGCTTGCCCATAGGGGACATTTGGCAATATTTGGAGGCTAAAGATGCTACAGTGCACAGGACAGCCCCCAAGAAATAAGTACCTGGGCCAAAAAGTAAACAGTGCTGAGGTTGAGAAACCTGTCTAACAGATTATTCCCTTATCCTAGTATATAAAAGTAAATTCTCTGTCCTCTAAAAATTCTCAGTGTAACCAGATGTCTCTGACTTATCCAGTGTTGCATTATAGCTATATCTTATATACCTTATCTCCTTCCCTCCATGCTCATGATGCTTTTAATCATTTACTGAGCATCTGTTATGTCTATTAGGTGGCAGGCCCAGGTAATAAGAACAAGGGCAGGTACCATGTCCCAATTATTTCCAGATACTCCATAATATCTTGCATGTTGTAGGTCTGCAAATAAGAATTTGCTGAGGGGCACCTCAGTGGCTCAGTTGGTTAAGCTTCAGCTCAGGTCATGATCTAATGGTTCTTGAGTTCAAGGCCCACACTGGGCTTTGTGCTGACAGTGTGGAGCCTGCTTGGGATTCATATTCTCTCTCTCTGTCTCTCCCTCTCTCTGTCCCTCCCCCATGTGCATACACATGCTCTCTCTCAAATAAACTTAAAAAAAAAAAAATTTGCTGAAAGAGGGCAACTCTCTCTATGCTTCATTTTGTATGTAAAACCTCAATAATTCTGAAATTGAAGTGCAGGAAGAAAGAGGTACATACATCTGTTGATATCTAGTAAAATTCAAAATGGCCCTTCCTAAGTTTCTCACTAAAAATGAAATTAACAGATGCTCATGAACCTACTGAACAAATTGTCAGTTAAAAATATTTCAAAATAATCAATATTTCAGTAGTAGTCTAATAGTTAAAATCAACATTAAATAATAGGCTGAGAAAGAATGTGATAAACTATTCCAGTATACAATAAAATATGCTTAGCTGTATATTGCTTTTTATTGCTACAGTAATTTTAATTTTCCTAATAATAGATCTTAGCCTTTTCCTGAAAAGATCAATAACTGCTGGAGAATACCTTTTAAACAGTAGTTAAGGTCCAATATAGTACAGGTGCTCAATTAATTTAATGAAAACCCTTTCTCCCCTCAAATTTCATACATTTGCCCACATCTGAAAATAAAAGAGGAGTAAAGATCTCAAAGGTCAAATGGGGAAGTAATGTGAAAATGTACTATAAAATCAGGCCTACCCAGCAAAGGAGAAAGTACAAGGACTTATCCAGCAGAACAGGATTGCAGGGGCACCTCAGTGGTTCAGCTGGTTGAGGGTCTGACTTCGGTTCAGGTCATGATCTCACGGTTCATGAGTTCAAACTCATCGGGCTAGCTGTTGTCAGCCAAGAGTCTGTCAGCCACTTCTGATTCTCTATCCCCTTCTCTCTACCCCTGCTCCACTTGTGCCTTCTGAAAAATAAACATTGAAAAAAGACAGAAAAAGAACAGGATTGGAATTTTTGCTTATGAGCTGTGTAGTTCTCTAAGAATTAACTTCCACTTCCGAAAAATTAAACAGTGCCAAGGTTATTGTGAGAATTAAAGACTAACATTTACAAAATGCCTAGAAGACAAAAAGCTACTATAGTTTTAACATCCATTCAACAAATAACTCACTCCCCTGCTGAAATCCCTCCAACAACTACCACTGCAATCGGAAGAAACTCTAAAGTCCACATGTAAACCTACAAAATCCTACAGGATCTGGCTGCCACCTCTCTGACCTAATCTCCTCTAGCACTTGCTCAATGTGCTCTAGACATCCTTATCTCCTTGGAACAAGCCACGCACTTTCCATCTCTACCCTCTGCTTATTAAGCCGATCTTTGCACTGCCTACCCTGCACTGCCTACCCAACAGATCTTGGTTCAAAGCCTCCCAAACCCTCTTGACCACCCAGAGTCATTAATCTATGCCCCTACTGCCCACTCCCTGCCCCATAATCTAGTTTATATTGCTCTTTCCTGAACTACAATTGTTAACTGTCAGTTTCTTTCCCATTAGCATGAAAACTCCTTGAAAATCAGGGCTTTTGTTTTTCCAACCATGTATCTCCAGGACCTAGCTCCAAGACGGGGCTAAGGCAGGCGAGTGGGACACATCACTCAGATGCAAAATTTAAGAGGATGCCCAAATGCCAGTAATCCAGAAAAATATGAATTTAAAGCAACATTCTTAAAGAGGAAAAGTAATGCAAAACACCATGACGAACTATCATAATTATGCATAACGACGGGATCCAACCAGCATGTGCAAAATTCACCCCAGTCCCCGCCCTGCCTCACTAGGACTTGCCACCGATATAACTGAGCGAGTACCGTAAATCGAGTATTAACTCTCTCTAAAGCTGCAGAAAAGCAAGAGGGAGAACCCAGAAGAACCAGAAGACAAGGAGTTGGACTTTTTGGAGCTTACACCCTGTAGCTTCACCGCGCTGTGGCCAAAAGGCTGACGGCAAGGCACGCACTGTCACCAGTTAAATGCACACTCGGGCTGAAAAGTTCAGCAGGGCTAATACTGTAGTGCCAGTTGTCAACGAAAGCTTAATAAATACTTCGACCCATTCCTGACATCACTAGAAAATCATTCCCTTGGCCCGAGGCTTCCAGCCCTAGAGTGTGGGGACTGAAGCTCTCACGGCAAGACGTTTTATAAACCTTTATTTTTGGAGCAGGACTGCTGTCTCTCGCGCTTGGCCCCTGAGGTAAATAAACAAAAACCCAGGAAAGCGTAGATACAAGTCTAATAAACTTAACGTCCGTACAAAGTAGCGGTGGCTGGAGAACTCTGGTTGAAAAGACAAATAAATACGCTTACAAGAAAGAAGCGACTGTCCCACCGCGGGAAGGCCACGAGGACACGCAGCCCCACGTCTTCAGCCAGGGCAGGTGCGAGACCCACGGTGCGCGCGCCACCGCGGCCCGCCCCTGCGCCTGAGAGAATCGCGCAGGCGCCAACCCGCCAACTCTGCAGCTACCGCCCGCCAAAGGCGCCTGCGCAAAAGCTGAGGGCAGAGGGAGGGGCGAAAGTGAGAGGGAGAGAGGAGCGCGCCTAAATCCTAGAGAGGCGGGCTAAGCGGCTACGGAGGGCTGGGGGCAGGGCTTGTCTTCCGGAAAGTCTGGATTCCCGGACGACCGGAGTCGCCGCTCACCAAACACCCACTTGTGTGCTTCTCGAAGAAAGTCGGCCACGCTATATAACCATGGGAAATCTTCGGACAGGAGCCGGAGGTGCCTTCAGGATAAAATTAGGACTCGGAGAAGACCCGCTCGCAAGACGGAAGGAAGCGTGGCGGGTGCACGCATGCGTGGTAGGCTACCTCCACGTGCGGCCGGGCCGGGGCCTCCCCGCGCTCAGAGGCCCCGCCCCCAAGCCCGGCCCCTGCGGGAGCATCTTTCCGGACGCGCGGAGCCGGCTAGAAGGAGGAAGGTTGGGCCTCGGAGCTCGCCCCGCCTCTGCCGCCTCTAATTGGGCGTGGGTGAGGGCGACCCCTCCCACCGCCTTCCTATTGGAGCGCGCGTGCGAGCAACGCACCCCATTGGGCCGTACGGATTTGGGCACCAAATTCAAAGATTTTAAAAGTACCAGCTGGCGCCTTTTAGGAGATACAGCTCTGTGAAGCGGACGGCCTGGTCCTCTCCTGCGGCAGCTGTTCCCTCACCTGAGGCAGGCCCCCGACTTCCACTGGCATGAGCCAGCGCCCCTGCCGCTGCTCTCCACGGCCCCCCTCCAGCTCCTGCCGCTGCAGCTACAGCGACCTGACAGCCGCCGGGCGCCCTCGGCCCTCAGACAGTGAGTGTGAGGAGAGGGTGCGGGAGCCCGCCTTCCAGGAAGGGTATGCGGGGTTAGGGGGCGGCTGCTTCCGAACCCGACACCCTCCCGAGTCCGGGCGTGCGCCTCACGCCGGGCCCGGGCCGGGCGGCCGCGGCGGTTCCTGCGGCCCCGGGGAAAGAAGCCTGGGGCTCGGGGAGGGGAGGCCAGATGTGCCGAGGCGAGTGGCGGGCCCGGGTCCCGCCTTCCTGGACGCCAGCGCCCAGGGAGGTGAAGGTCTCGGCCTTTGAGGGCGCCCTTCTCCCCTTGCAGGATCTACCTATCCTCGTCCCCACCCGGCATGAAGAGGCGCCAAATGCCCCTCCCCTCCCCCACCCCGGGGCCCGGGGGCTCTGACAGGGCTCGCGAGCCGGCGGCCCCCGGGGTCTGGCCGGGCGCCTCAGCCCCACTTCCTGCGCCCCTTTTCCGTATTCAGCCCGCAGCCTCGGGGCCGCAGTCCAGTGCCCCGGATTTTCGCCGCCTCACCCTTGCTGGCGGGCGCGGGAGATCCTGCTGGCTTATCTCCCGCCTCCGCACGGCCCGCGCCCTGAGGGGCCACCTCCCCGACCCCCCAGGGCTTCGCCTGGGCTTCCCCCCTGCCCGCTCCCGCCAAACGGAGGGACCCCCTCGCCGGGCCGGGCCGTACCGGGACGTCCGAACAAAACCTTTTTCTTTTTGTCTCGGCTTTTCCCCTCTGCCCGGTAACCCGTTCCCCAGGCCTGGCTGGGGTCCGGGCGGGAGGGGGGGGCGGGAAGCACTTTTCACTGCAAAACCGTGAATTTGCCCTCCGGTACCTGATTACCTGAGAAATGAAGAATTGGTTATTTTTTCTTTTTTTTTCCTGCGCTCCTGAAGCCCTGGATAGCCCTTGATTCCAAAATTCGGATAGAGTGGAAGGCCCTCGAACGGTTATTTTTACCCTCTTTGTGGCTATCTGAAAAGAGATCCAAAGGCATTTATTTTTGCCTCAGAAATTACCCCCAATTTTTTTTTTTTTAATTGGTTCGACTTTGTGGGATTGGGCAATCCCTGCAAGATGCCGCTTTCATTAGAAAAGGAACTTAGAAGACTGGAAGAAAAAATAATACCTGGCTTTTAACAGGGTTAGGTCTATTTCTAGAAGATCCTCCCTCCTCCGTCTCCCTGTGAACTTCTGAAGCTTGATGGCTTTAAGAAGTGTTTTTTTATTACTTCCAGTTTGCCTGGTATTATCACTTGGCTCCTCAGAATATTTGCCGTCTCCAAGAGTTTGATCTCCTGTTTACAGATTTGAGAAAATGAGATTAAAAATTTAATGCAGCCAAGTATTTTTGAAGGCAGGCTTTTCTAAAATTTTCTTTCAGAGATTACGGCTGATTCCCCGTTTGTGGCTGCAAGCCTTGGGGGTCTCAGATTCTTAAGGAATAGCCATGCTTAACATCGCGCACGTGTGATTATTTTCTAGGTACTGGGATTGTAGAACTTAATCATTTAACGTTGGGATAGTTGTAAAATTTTTCACCGTTTTTTTTTTTTTTTATTTTATTTTTGGGACAGAGAGAGACAGAGCATGAACGGGGGAGGGGCAGAGAGAGAGGGAGACACAGAATCGGAAGCAGACTCCAGGCTCTGAGCCATCAGCCCAGAGCCCGACGCGGGGCTTGAACTCACGGACCGTGAGATCGTGACCTGAGCTGAAGTCGGACGCTCAACCGACTGCGCCACCCAGGCGCCCCAGTTGTAAAACTTTTTAAGCATTGTAGCCTATTTATGGTATTTTCGTATGGAGTGTCACTTCTGCCTTAGAAAGTTAAAACGGAAGGTCAAACTTTGTACAGTTAACTACAATACCACCTTTGCACGATTGGACAGTGAGTGAGTAAATGATGTTTAAAAAATGCAGTATATTGAGTCTTCAACGACATGAGGCAGATATTAGTACCTCCATTTTAGAAAAAAATGAAATGTCACAAATCTAGTCAAGGCTGAGCAAGTATTTTTACTTGAAGATGGATCTGATTCCTAGGAAAAGTATGTAATCTGTAATACATAGTGTGGAACGTATTTTGCTACTTTTAAAACATTCATGATTTGCAATAAAAGGATTACAAAGGGATTTGGCTTAAAAATGTGGTAAGAATACCATATGTGATGGGACTCTGCCATACATGTAGTCCAGTTTTGCATTCTTAACCCCATTTTATAGATGAGAATACAGAGGCTTTAGAAGTTAACTGCCTCCCTTTTCACCAATTCAGCAAATGATACTTTATAGCTTAGATGCTCAAGACTTAAACCCCAGGGTACTTTTTTACTCCACTTTCCTTCATTCACATCCAAAGCATCCACAATTTCTGTTGACTTTATTCTCCTAAATACATCTCACATCCACCCAATTATCTTCATTTCCACTGCAGTCATCCCAGTATCAGTTACCCAAACTGCCTGGACTCCTGTGATCTACACTTCTAACTAGCTTTCCTCTTTCCGCTTGTACCTTCCTACAGTCCATTCTCTACAGCTGCCAGTCTTTTGACAATGTAAACCAGGTATCTGAACTCAGAACCCCTCAGTGCTCTTTATTACACAATGGATAAGATCCGGTCTGCCCTAAAATTGTACAGGACATTCTAGTCTCCCAACCTTACAGTATATTATATAATTTCACATTTTAAAACTAAACCTACAACCAGCATCCAGATTTTGGAACCAATGAAAGGAACTAGAGTTCCATGGAGAAACAAGTGATTCTATGGCTGGAACAGGGAAAATAGAAGATGAGCCTGGAGCATCTTGTGCCAGAAAGTAAGAAATGCTCCAAAAACAAAATAATGGAAGTATTTCAAGTGGGTATGAACTTACACAGTGGTGAAAGCTGAAACAATTTGAGGAATAACCTAATGTAGTATTGGATTATAACCCAAAGTCTATGAGCCTATATGTATACTTTATATACACACACACACATTTTATCTCACTTTCCAGGATAAGGTAATGGAATGAACACTAAATTTATAGTCAGGAATGGTAATCTGTCTCTCTTAACTACCTGTGAAATTGTGGGCAAGCTACTTAGCTGAGCTTCAATTGTCCTTATTTGTAAAACTAAGATAATAACCTCTTCACCCTACATCAGAAGGTTGTGAGGATCGAATGTTTGAAAACAAATTGGAATTGTAAACTTCTAAACAACTATAAGATGCTTGGTACCTGGGTGGCTCAGTCAGTTGAGCCTGAGACTTTGGCTTAGATCATGATCTCATGGTTCCTGAGTTCAAGTCCCGTGTCCAGCTTTGTGCTGACAGCGCAGAGCCTGCTTTGGATTCTCTGTCTCTGTCTCTGTCTCTCTCTTCCCTTCCCCCACTTGGGCTCTCTCAAAAGTAAATAAGCATTTAAAAACAATTGGAGTGCCTGGGTGGCTCAGTCGCTTGAGCATCTGGCTCTTTGTTTTGGCTCAGGTCATGATCTCACAGTTTGTGCGATTTAGCCCCTTGTAGCCCCACATCGGGCTCTGCGCTGATAGCTTGCAGCCTGCTTGGGATTCTCTCTTCCCTCTCAAGTAAATAAACTTAAAAAAAAAATTTAAAACAATTAGAAGATGAGTGAATCATCATTAGCTCTAAATTTTAAAGAACTTCATGTTCAAACAGTGGTGTTGAATGAAGGGTTCTATGGGATAGTTCAGTAACAACTCTGCTAACTAAAATGAACAGAGGAAGAATGCTTTTGAAAATTAAGAGTTTCTGAAGTACGTTTTTCAGGCCTCTTCCTTTTAGGCAGCTAAACAAAATAAAAGGTTTGTCTTTGTAGGTGTCTTTGCCCTCAGATAAAATGTGGTCATATGTAAATCATACTTCATTCTTGAGGCAAAAATTAGAACAATCTGTCTTGGAATGTTTTGATCTTCCAGGTGAAAGAGAACCCCTCAATAATTTATTCTAGCATTATGATTAATGTTGGTGTTAGCAAATGTTGTTTATTCTTTATTTGCTTTTTGTATACTTGAACTTAGTTTGAAATGAGTTTTTAGGGCTAGTCCAAGTTTTAGTGGTGTTCTGAAGTATATACTGTGTGTCCTTCACTGTGTTAAACATTGGGAATTTCAAGAAACTACCTCCCTACAGGTGTTCTTTTAGTACTTAAAGGTTTTGCTCTAAATAAAAACTGTAAAATTTAACATGGACAGATTACCAGTACTTAGTACAGACTAAACAATCTGACTGGTACATACACTTAAAAGATAGATTGTTACCTACCTATGATTGGTTTGCAGGGGTAATAATAGGTGTAGAATACGTTTGAAGCATATACTATTCATATACTCAGCCTTCAATAATGTTAAGTAATGTTCCTGAATCAATCTACTGTATTCCTTCCCAGAATTGTGCTTTTGTTCAGGTTACCTTCAGTGAATGCTTTCTCCAGCCTCTACTGCCTGACAGAATCCTAGCTATCCTTTAAAGCAGTAGTTCTCAACTGAGAAATCAGACATTTTGACACCCCTGCCTCTCCCCACCCAATATTTGTCAGCAACTGGTGATTGGAGACATTTTTTATTGTGCCACAGGGAGTAGAGGCTGCTAATGACATCAAATGGGTAAAGCCTGCTAAACATCCTAAAATGTAGAGGGCAGCCCCCAACAACAGAACTATCCAATCCAAAATGTTAGTAATGCAGAGATTGAGAAATGCTGATGTAAAGATATTAAGTGCTGCCTGTTCATTTGTAGCTTAGCTGATTTCTTAGTTGAGCTAATTGCATAGTTTGTTGATAGTATCATAACTTGTTGTTTTTCCCTCTTATGCTACTTATAAATAACAAGCACATTATCTTCTCCAGTTATTTAAGACAGCTGAACAGTAATGCACACACTGGTTCAGTAATGCACCACCCTCACATTCTTATATCTTGTCTTACACCAATTATAGTGTCACTCTTATTTACCAGATCTTCTGATTGGTAGCTGAACTATTCTTCTGACTCTTTGGTTAATTAGTTATGAGAAATCTTCATTCAATAATTGAAGATTGCAGTCTCTAGCACATACTAGGCAAGATAAAGGGAGATGTCCCTGTGCGTGAGTTCACTATCCAGTAGGGCAGACAAACTGTCACCCATACCACTGATCCAAATAAAACTTAAGAGATGAGAGCTCTGGGACTTCAAGGAGATTTTAACTTAAGGGTATTTAAATTTATTGACTTTAGTTCTTTCTTGAGTAATTATTGTAAGGCTTATAATAATTGCTAGTGTTTCACTCTTATATAAAATTATTTTGATTCTTACACACTTCCCCTCTCCATTGGTCTTAAACATATTTACTGTCATTGGTTTGGGTTATGCTTAAGTCAGAGCTGATTTTAATGCCATTTCAAGTTCAGGGATTGTAGAAGTGTTTGTGATTACTATAAGGATTTCCCTGACTTCAGACCCCACTCGATGCATCACATTTCCTTATTTGTTCCATAAGCACAGATACTAATTAAATAGTCCCCTTTTCCAGTATTTTTTACTCAGATAACAGACTCGAAAAGCCAAATATTACAATTATACAATTATACTGCTTTTAGCAGTCTTCCGAGGTACCCTTTTAAGAATAAAATACATGTACTTACTAAAAGATTTAAGTAGTATTCATTGTCACATCTCAGTAATTAAATTTGGATTCTTTCACAGCTATATAGTGCTGAGAGAATGCAAAGTAATTAAACCTCTGTATATCCCAATATAAGATGTAGAAATGTATGAAAATTTTGTCATTTAGTAAGTGCTTTGTTTTGTTTTTTGTAGGTTGTAAAGAAGAAAGTTCCACTCTTTCTGTCAAAATGAAATGTGATTTTAGCTATAACCATATTCATTCTGGACTTAAGTTAGTGAAGCCTGATGATAGTGGAAGACAAGGTTCCTGTACTCCTGCATATTTGGAAGGTTCTTATAAAGATTGCATTAAAGACTATGTGAGGTTATCAGATATTGGGTCACCAATTGTGAGCCCCAGGATTGTAGAACTTGAATCTGAAAACGAAAACAAGCTCTTTCATAACAAGGAAAATCAGCATGTGCAACAAATCCTTGATAGTTCAAATGAGATCGAAGAACTAGAGACCAGTGGACCTTATGAAGACAGTGGCTATACTTCATTTTCCCAGCAAAGTGGCTTCAATGAACATGAAGAGAGTAGCCTTCCCTTGGAAAATTTCAGTGACAGTCCACAGTCCTGCCTGCTTCAGATGCAAAGCCCAGAGCAATATCCCAGCAAAAACTTGCTGCCGGCTCTTCACTTTGCCAAAATGGTTTGTTCAACGTTAAAAAAGAATACCAAACGAAATCCTAAAATAGATTGGGAGAAACTGAAAGAATGTATATTCAGTGGAAATTTTGGACTGCAGAATATAATTGGAAGGAAAATGGGCCTAGAATATGTAGATATTCTCAGTGAACTCTTTCGAAGGGGACTCAGACATCTCCTAGCAAACATTTTAACACAGCTCAATGATATGGACTTAATCAAGTAAGTATGGTTGCTTTGAGTGTTAGTATAATCCACTGAACATTTTTGTTAAGATGGCTCAGCACTACCAGCTCATACAAAGACATAAGAGGGAAGTCTTTTACGTTGTTTGAGGTAATGACTGCCTGATAGCTGGTATTTGACCATTTGTATGCCACTAAGATGAAAGAAGATGTTTAAAGTAAGCATTTAATCCAGTTATTTCAAATTTCATATTTATACTGTTAGCAAACTATTTTTATTAAATTGGGATTTTTGTTTCTGAAAATTACTAATACTTAAGCTACATCATACCTACTTAACTATAAAACAACAGCCTAGTTCTGGTGTATAGGTCCAGTAGGCTTTATGAGTTCTGTCACACTTGAAAGTATGAAATAGTTCCTGATGTTTTTAGGCCATTTTTAATGTAGCGCTCCCCTAGGTTTGACAGTGATAAAAATAGGGAAACCCACAAGTGGATCTGATTGTGACTGTTTTCTTAGAAACCTCAAATTTCCCTTCCTCATTCTACCAAATATGAGTTAGGATGAGGTGACAGCATTAAGATAATTATAATATAGACTATTGGATTAGATCCCACTCAAACAGGTGTGTTTTTGGCATTTTTGGAAAAGTTGTTAGAGGTACTTATCACTGGTCTTTATGAAAAATAGCTAAAGCAAAATAGAAGTATTAATTTTTATAGTTGGCTACCTTCTTGAGGGATAATTGGCATCACAGCTTCTTTGTTAACAAAAATGGATTTTTGAAATTGATGTCTACTAATAGCAGTATGTCCTAGAATACTTTGAAATTTGTCTACAACTTTTATTGACATCGAATAGCTAACATAGTGTCATATATATATAATAGGGTCTACTTATTTGATGTTTGCAGATATTGTGAAAAAATGAAGTATCAAGGAATGATTGCAATGGTTCTTAAGCCTAGATGTATGTACTTAGAATGACTTGATAGGGAGCTTTTAAAAACAGGACTCTGGCCCCCATTTTAAGCCAGTTAAACCCAAATGCCTAGGCATGGGACATCCTTAAATCTTAAGTGCTGTAGGCAATTCTAATGTATAACCAAGTTTGAGAAGCACTGCTAATAGAAATTTCTTTTTTGCACTGTTAGTATTTCTGTAGTATGTTCATTCCTCTTACCTCTTTGTGATGCCTTGTTTTCTTTATAACCTTTTACTTTTCCAGTGTGTCTAAAGTGAGCACAACTTGGAAGAAGATCCTAGATGATGATAAGAGAGCATTGCAGTTGTACAATAAAGCAATAGAGAGAGTTAATGTAAGTCTTTGCAGTTGATGTTTTCATTTTAAAAATATCTTAGAACATTACCTTAAAATATAAAAGCTCGTGCTCTTTACCTTTATAAATGGGGGAAATAGGACAGATAACAGGTAATCTGGAAATCCTTTACATTCACAAGGCATTTCAGCTTTTCACTAGAACTCATTAAGCAAAATTCAAAGACAAGGGGAAAGGAATTCCACGTAAGCCATTATTTCTTGGATTCTTTCTAGAAATGGAATGTCCAAAAGTACAAAAGGGAAAATTGGTCAGTTCTCTAATAATGAGAGTTGACCATATAGCTAATTTTCATTGCCATTTGTATTTTTTCAGTTATCAACATATTGAACATTCTTAATGCAGAAGAGAATTTATCTGCCTTCCAAAATACTTGGTAAATTTCAAGATGTTTCTGAGAATATCTGTACATGATTGAAATTTCAGGCCTAGCAGTTGGCAGACTTGGGTCTAAATTTTGGTGCTGCTACTTACTAGCTGTATAACTTTAGACAAGTATTGCTTAAATTCTCCAAGTTCAGTTTCTTTATTGATAAGGTTAGTATTAATGAGAAGTTTTCTAATCTAAAAGGTTGTTTTGAATCCATGCATGACATTGAAGTGATACTTAAGCATGACTATTGTCATTTATTGATGATCAAAGCAATGACTTTTTGTTTTGGCATCAGTACTTTATAAATCATGTATCTGGGGTACCTGGGTGGCGCAGTCGGTCAAGTGTCTGACCTTAGCTCAGGTCATGATCTCGCGGTTCATGAGTTCCAGCCCCGAGTCATCAGGCTGTGTGCTGACAACTCAGAGCCTAGAGCCTGCTCCAGATTCTGTATCTCCCCTTCTCTCTTCCCCTCCCCTGCTCACTAGCTCGCATGCTCTCTCGCTCAAAAATAAACATTAAAAAAAATTAAATACATCATGTATTAAATGCTATATAGACTCTAAGTATTTAGTGCTTTCTCACAATTTCTGGTTTGCAGTTTCTGTCAGTATTATCTGTGTGAATAGTTGTATGTGGCTATATTTAAGCATATGCAGGTAAATTGGGTATAGGGATAAATCTTTTACATTCTCATTTGCCCTTTTTTTACATGTACAAACAATAAAAATGCCTGAATGTTAAGAATATAGGAGGATACTTTTAAGTCCTATTAAAATATTTTTTTTAATTAGGAAAAGAACGTTAAGTTTTCACCACATGCTTCAACCAGAGAATATGTTATGTTCAGAACCGCTTTAGCTTCTGTTCAAAAATCAGCAGCCCAGGCTCACCCCAAAAAAGATGCTCAAACCAAGTTATCCCATCCAGGTGATCAGAAAGGTTCTACTTACAGTCGACACAATGAATTCTCTGAGGTAATTTTTTGTTTGTCAATAAACTAGAAACTTATGGGGCCTTTATTGTTAAAAGGATTTAGAGTAAGAAATGGAGAACTTTAAATTTAATTATAGCATAAGTAGAACTACTAGGGAATTATTAATGGAGATGTTATCTTTTGTCCCCCTTCATTCTGGTCTCAAAAATGTTAGAAACTGAAACAATTTATAACTCAAGTAATCAAGTTAGGAAAGTACACAAAGATGTCTTTCTATGCAAAAAATAATAGCTACCATTTGACATTGTTTATGACCACTCAGTGATGTTGAGATCTAATTTGGAAATGCTAAGGAAACCTTGATTTTTAAATTTCTTACCAAACTTGTTCAATACTACATTTTGCAATTGCTGCCTTTTATATCTACGGACCAGAACTAAACTGGAAAAGGCCAGCTTTCAGAAATTGAAGCCCTCCTATTGTACCTTCAAATCATTGGGTAATGTGTATTGTAAGTTCTACTGAACACATGGAAAATTTGGCAAGCTTAATTTAAAAAACCATAACGTCACCTAAGAGTGCATCTTTGAAATGTTGACTGCCTTCATGCTGGTCAATAAGTATAAATTATAGTTAAGTTTAATTTTCTAAGTGTTCGTTACATAATGACTAATACAACATGTAACGATTCAAACAGCAGTTATTGAGCATCTGCTATCAGGTAATCCATGGATAAGAAAACATGGTACCCTTCATAGCCTTGTAATCTAGAATGGAAAATGGCTACATAAAAATAAATGCCATATAACGTGATAGGTGCCTTAAAAAAGCTAGAAGTGAAAGAGCAACCAACTCCTAGTAACACTAGAAAGACTTCACAGTAAAGGTGACATTTAAGTCAGGCATTGACATGTAAGTAGCATTCATGAAATAAAAGAACATGTTTAAAGGTAGGATTAGGAAATAGCCACTGGACCAGTTGACAAGTGATATTATCTCACTCATTGAACAGTGAGCTCCTTAAAGGCAGGAATTGACTTATGTGTGACATTGGTCCTTTATTCATGTTTTGAGGAAGCCTCAGAAATGCCCTTCTTGTTTTTACCAACTAAATTACATTCAATTCTTAACTAAAATTTGTTTATGGATTTTCTTCTTTCTAGGTTGCCAAAACTTTGAAAGAGAATGAAAGCCTCAAAGCCTGTATTCGCTGTAATTCACCTGCGAAATATGATTGCTATTTACAACGGGCAATCTGCAAACGAGAAGGCTGTGGGTTTGATTATTGTACAAGGTGTCTGTGTAACTATCATACCACCAACGAATGTTCAAATGGCAAACCCCTAAAAGCCAATTATAAAACAGGTCCTCTGCCCGGTACCAAAACAAGCAAGAAGAATTTACGACGATTGTGATCTCTTGTTAACAATCAGTTGTACCTGATTATGAAGGTTAGTTAGAAAATGTTAGGTTTTAATTTAAGAAAAATAAAATGTATTGTAATTTCCAATTTTGTGTTGAAATCAATGTAGTACGTGGGATTTTCTCCCCTTGAGTAAAGACAATATACAACTTAAAATATTTTACAATTTAATTTGAAAAAGTTTAAAATTATCAGTATAAATCAGAAAATTTAAATATTTTAAGAAAAAAGGAAAAGTGGCTATCTGATTCAGGGATAAAATAAAATTGATTCAATTTTATGGTAAAGGAAGACCATGTAATTTTACCTGGATAATCTTAAATAGATATCTTGTTTACCATCTATTAGCATTTGAGATATTTTATTTGCCCTACCAAATTAATTCCTATTGCAGTAACTTCTGGAGTCTGTTAATTTAAGTGTTTTGTCATCTTTCTTTAACCTCTTTTTCAGTGTGTACATTTCCCAAAAAAGTACCCTTTGTGAAATCTTGCTTTTTCCTATTTGTGAAGTCTGTATGTTTTAATATTTTTGTACATAATGTAAATATTTCTGTATTTTTTATGTCAAAGTAAAAAAATAAAGGTCTCTTTTGTATACGTATACATCTAAATGTAAATTTTGTACCTGTTATGAATAAAATTGTTATAAGCTTAATAAATAATGTGAACCTTTTATTTTGATAAACATTTTAATCTTAGAAACAGCTAAATTAGGAAGCTATAGGAGACTGCATTGTAAAGTAAAAATGTTATCTTTGACTGCATTCAGAACACTTGTTCTAATAAGAGCCCAGGATAAAGATACATATTTTTTTATTCCTTAATTCTAAAGTTGAATATATTTTGGTTTCAGTTATGGATATGGTGAAATATAGGAGTTTGAACTCAGACAAAAAGTCCTAAAGATTTAAGGGTGGGCCTCAGATTCTCAATAGAGCTTCAAAGACCCTCAAGGCCTTTGCCTTCCATCTCTGCAGAAGCCTGAGGTAGAGGATTTATCCTAAATAGGTTTATGGGTGTGTCTTCTCTAATAAAATAAAGCCTCCAATGAAATTAGCAGTGACTTAAGCAGCTTTATTGAGGAAAATTGACAAAATAGACAACATTCAAAGTATAATTTGACATTTTGATATATGTATATAAATGTGTGTGTATGTATATACATATATTTGACATATGTCTATACACACATGAAGCCATCACTACAATTAGTGAATGTAAGTATAACCAAATTTCTTTCTGCCCATTTTTTTTTAATGTTCATGTTTTGAGAGAGCATAAGCAGGGGAGGGGCAGAGACAGGAGACAGAATCTGAAGCAGGCTCTAGGCTCTGATCAAGGCAAGGGTCAAAATGAACCCTGAGAGTCTACGGTCATACCATCCTGAACGTGCCCGATCTCGTCAGAAATGAGTCCTGAGATCATGACCTGAGCTGAGGTCAGATGCTTAACCAACTGAGCCACTAGGCACCTCCTCTTCACATTTGTAATCCCTCCTGTCAGTCCCCAGGTAATCGCTGATCTGTCAATGTTGATTAGTTTGCCTTTCCTAGCATTTTATATAAATGGAGTCAAAGTGTGTACTCTAATTTCACCAGACATTAGAGATTCATCCATTTCGTGTGTACCAGTAGTTAATTCATTTTTCTTACTAAGCAGTATCCTGTTGGATATACCAGTTTGTTCATACATTCACCTTTTAATGGACATTAGCTTCCAACCACCCCCCACCCCCTTGTTTTTTTGCTATTAGAAATGAAGATCTTGGGGCCCCTGGGTGGCTCAGTCGGTTAAGCATCCGACTTCTGCTCAGGTCATGATCTCGCAGTTCATGAATTCCAGCCCCGCGTCAGGCTGTGTGACGACAGCTCAGAGCCTGGAGCCTGCTTTGGTTTCTGTGTCTCCCTCTCTCTGCCCCTCCCCTGCTCATACTCTCTGTCTCTCAAAATAAACATTAAAGATCTTGTAAACAGTATACAAGTCTTTGTAAGATAGGTAGTATGCTTTCATTAAATAGTGAAATGCTTGGATTATATAAGTAAGTGTATGTTTAACTTTTTAAGAAAATATCAGAATGCTTTCCAAAGTAGCTATAGCATTTTACCTTCACCAGCAGTGTATGGGAGTTCCATTTACTCCATGTTCTCAGTAACTTGGTATAATCAGTCTTTGTAGCTTTAGCCATTGTAATACAGGTGTAGTAGTATATCATGGTTTTAATTTACATTTCCCTCATAACTAATTATGTTTAACATCTTTTCATGTTATTTGCTAACCATAAATTTTCTTTGGTAAACAAATGACTTGAGTTTGTTTTAATATTGGTATTTGAGGGTATATATTCTGGATAGGAGTGCTATATCAGGGTATAGCTTATCTTTCATTTTCTTAGCTGTGTTTTAGAGTTTTTATTTTGATGAAGTCCAAGTTATCAATTATTTGTCTTTTATGGATCATATTTTCGGTGTTATATCTAAAACCTGCCTAAGACCTAAGAGCATACAGATCTCCTATACTTTCTTCTAAAAGTTTATAGTTTTTAATTTCACATTTAGGTCTATGATCCACTTGAAGTTAAATTTTGAATATGGTATAAGAGGTATGGACCAAAGTAAGTATCCATTTGTTGACAAGACTATCCTCTCTCTACTGAAATGCCTTACATCTTGGTAACAATCCATTTTACATAAATATGAACTATTTCAGGACTCTCTTCTGTTTAATTGAGCTTTGTCTTTTGAGTTCCAATCCACACTGCCTTGATAACTAGCTTTAAAATAAGTTTGAAATCAGGTAGTGACATTATTTTTTTTCTTTTTCAAAAAAAATTAATTTTTAAGTTGTCTATTCTAGGGTCCTTTGCATTCCTACATATATTTTATAATTAGCTTGCCAGTTTCTACAAAAATACCTAATGGAATTTTTACTGGGGTTGTAATGAATATTATTCTATTGGGTTAGATAAGGAGAGAATTGACATCTTAACATTGAGTTTTTCAGCCCTTGAACATAGTACTATTTATATCTTTAAAAACCTCTCTTAGTAGTGTTGTATCTTTTAATTATGTATGTCTTTCACATCTTGTGTCATATTTATTCCTGAGTATTTTATATTTTAATACTATTATGAGTATTTGTTTTTTAAGTTTACTTACTTATTTTGAGAGAGAGCAGGGGAGGAGCAGAGAGAGAGAATCCCAAGCAGGCTCTGTACTGACAGCAGGTCTCAGTCTTCATGAACTGAGATCATGACCTGAGCCAAAATAAAAAATCAGACACTTAACCGACTGAGCCACCCAGGAGCCCTGTAAGTGGTATTTTTAATTTCAGTTTTCAGTTGTTCATTGTTAATATATTGAGATGCAGTTGGTTGATTTTGTAGCCTACAACCTTGATAAACTCAGTTAAACTGAGAGTCCATTAGATTTGCAATGTAGATGATTTTGTCTTCTGAATATAGTCTGTACTATAGCCTTCCATTATAATCTATAGGTTTTTTATTTCTTTTTCTTGCCATATTATACTGGCTAAAACCTCCAGTAAAATATTCAATAGAAATAAAAAAGGAGACATCCTTAACCTTGTTCCAGATGTTAGGGGAAAAGCATTCATTCAGACTGATGTTAGTTGTAGGGTTTTTATAGATCTTCCTTAGTAAGTTGAGGAAGTTCCTTTCTATTCCTAATTTGTTGAAAGTTTTTAGGAAGATTGGATGTTGGATTTTGCCAAATGTTTTTCCTCCACCTATTGATATGCTCATATCGTTATTCTTTTTGAGTTTCTTAACATGAATTTTACTGATTGATTTTCAATTGTTAAAGCAACCATGCATTCCTGCAATTAACTTCACTTGTTCATGGTGTATTATCCTTTTTAGATATTGTTGGAATCAGTTTGTTACATATTAATACTTTTTGCATTATATTCATGAGGGATGTTGAGCTGTAGTTTTCTTACAATGTCTTTGGGATATATTCTCTGCTTTTCAATTTTCTGGGTGTTTGTGCAAATTTCATGCTATTTCTTCTTTTACTGTTTGCTAGAATTCTCCAAGGAAGCAATCTGAGTCTGTAGGTGTTTTTTGTTTTTTTTATGGGAAGGTGTTTAAAATATAATTTTTTCAGTAGATATAGGACTATTCAGTTTATCCATTTCTTCCTGGATGAGCTTTAGAAATTTATGTCTTTCAAGGAATTTTCCTATTAATCTAATTTACTGAATTTATTGGAATAAATTGGTCACAATATTACCATATTATCCTTTACTATTTGTAAAATATGTAGTGATGTCCATTTCTTTCATTGCTGATATTGGTTGTGTCTTATTCCTTTTACTCATCAGTTTAATGAGAGGTTTGTCACTTAGATTGATCTTTTCAAATAATCAGGTTTAAAAAAATTTTTTTTAATTTTTTGAGAAAAAAAGAGAACAGGAGTGAGTGAGGGGCAGAGAGAGAGAGGGAATACCATGAGGTACAGAGATAGAGTGTGTGGAGCCTGGGGCAGGGCTCTAGCTCACCTGAAGTGGGACTCGAACTCACTTGAAGCAGGGCTCTCACTCACGAACTGTGAGATCATGACTAAGCCAAAGTCAGATGCTTACCTGACTAAGCCACCCAAGTGCCCCTCAGATAATCAGTTTTTTATTTCATAGATTTCTCTCTCTCCTTTCCGTATCATTGTTTCTTGTTCATTTGTTTTTGTTTACTTTCTTCTGTAAGTAGTAATTAATTTACTCTTAATTTGCTAGATTCTTAAGATGGCAGCTAAGGCCATTGATACGATCTTTTCTTATACAGGTGTTTAGAGCTATGAATTTCCCTCTAAGTTTTGTTTGAGCAACATATCACAAATTTGGACATGTTATTTTTGTTCATTTATAAATGCATTATAATTTTCTTTTTTATTTATTTTTTTGATCCACAGGTTATTTAAAAGTATGCTGTTTACTTTCTCAATATTTTAGAATTTTCTAGATATCTTTCTTTTATTGATTTCTGATTTCATTGTGGTCAAAGTTACTTTATTTGACTTGAATCCTTAATTTATTGGCAAACATGGCCTAGAATATGCTCTGTCTAGGTAAATGTTTCATGTCTATTTGAAAAGATGATAAAATTTGCTGTTCTTTGGTATAACGCCTTAATTTCTTTTTTAAGTGTATTTATTTTGAGAGAGAGCATGTGCGCACATGAGCAAGGGAGGAGCAGAGAGAGAGGATCCTAAGTAGGCTCTGGAGCAGAGATTGAGGATCCCAAGTGGGCTCTGCACTGTCAGCAGGAAGCCTGACACAGGGCTTGCACCCACAAACCATGAGATCATGACCTGAGCCAAAACCAAGAGCTACCCAAGCGCCCCTGGTGTAATGTCTTATAAATGTCAATCAGTGTTTTTCTATTTTATATATCCTTTCTGATTTCTATTTACTTGTACTATTATTGAGAGATGGGTATTGAAATCTCCAATTGTAATTGTGGATTTGTCTATTTCTTTTTGCAAATCTATCTTTTTTTTTTTTTCTTTATGTATTTTGCAGCTTTCTGATTAGCTACATAGACACTTAGAATTGGTATGCCTTCTTGGTAAAATACTCCCTTTGTTGGGGCACCTGAGTGGCTCAGTTGGTTAAGGTTAAGGTACCTGATTTCAGCTCAGGTCATGATCTCAAGGCTTATGGGTTCAAGCCCCATGCCAGGCTCTGCACTGATAGTGCAGAGATTGCTTGGAATTGTCTCCCTCTGTCTCTGACCTTCCCCTGCTAGCATTCACTCTCTCTTTCTCTCTCTCAAAATAAATAAACATAAAAAAATATATTCCCTGGGGCACCTGGGAATATATTGAAAATATAGGTATATATTAAATTAAAAATATATATCTATAAATTAAATTTTAAAAAATATTCCCTGGGGCACCTGTGTGGCTCAGTCGGTTGAGCATTCGACTTCGGCTCAGGTCATGATCTCCTGGTTCATGGGTTTGAGCCCCACATCAGGCTCTGTGCTAACTCAGAGCCTGGAGCCTGCTTCAGATTCTGTGCCTCCCTCTCTCTCTCTCTGCCCCTCCCCTGCTTGTGCACTCTCTCTCTCAAAAATAAGTAAGTAAGTAAGTAAGTAAATAAATAAATAAATAAATAAGAAAAAATGTATACTCCCCTTTTCATTTTAAAATGACTTTTTAAATCCTTGGTAATATCTTTACTGTGGAGTCTACATTGTCTAGTATTAAATAGGCACTCCAGATTTTTGTTGCTGTTGTTGTTTTAACTAATGTTGGTCTTGGTCTAGTATATCTTTTCTATCCATTTACTTTAACTTATTTTTGTCTTTGTATTTGAAGTATGTTTCTTCTGGGCATCATATAATCAAGTATTAGTTTTTTAAGAAATCAATAATCTCTGCCTTTTAATTGGAATAATTAGACCATTTTCATTTAATGTGATTATGATATGGTTAGATTTTACCAGTTTGATATTTGTTTTCTATTTTTCTCATCTGTTCTTTGTTTATATTTTTCTATTTTTCTATTTCTATTTTCTATTTTTCTATTTCTATTTTTCTATTTTCTATTTTTCTATTTTTTCTATTTTTCTATTTTTCTATTTTTCTTTTGGGTTGAGTATGTTTATGATTTTATTTTATCCCAACTTGTTACTTAATTAGCTATAATTATATTTTGTTTAATATTCCACTATAAGGATATACCACATTTTGTTTATCCATTCACCAATTGATAGACATTTGGGTTGTTTTCACTTTTTGGCTATTATGAATAGTGCTTCTATGAACATTTATATATAAGTTTTTATCTGAACATATGTTTTTGATTACCTTGGGTTTACTTAGGGTTGGAATTGCTGAATCACATGGTAACTCTGTATCTAATTTTTTAAGACTTTTTTTTAAAGTTTATTTATTTATTTTTGAGAAACAGAGCACAAGTAGGGGAGAAGCAGAGAGAGGGGGGGAGAGTGAGAATCCCAAGTGGGTTCCACGCTGTCAGTGTGGAACCTGATGTGGGGGCTCCATCTCAGAAACTGTGAGATCTTGACGTGAGCTGGAATCAAGAGTCAGACACCTAAACCGACTGAGCCACTCAGGTACCCCCTGTGTCTAATTTTTTTAAAGAACTGCCAAACTATTTCTCATAACAGCTGGCTGCATGATTGTAAATTCTCACCAGCAATAGATGAAGGATCTAATTCTTTTTTTTCCATAGTCTGGGTGATTTCTATTCATTTTTCTTGTCTAATTGCCGTGGCTAGAATCTCCAGTGCAGTGTTGAATAGAAATAACAAAAATGGACCTCTTTGACTTCTTCATGAACTGAAGACATTCCTCTCCCTGTGTCACCATTCTGTACTGGGGGTTTAGGAGACAGATAAGTTATCCCTTTAGTTCACAGATGCTTAGATTGAAAAAGAAAAACTGTACTGTATTTCAGGAATATGCCTAAGGGGCCTCATCTACACCAAGACCAGAGTTAGGTAATAAGATTCTGGATTTTCAGCTGAAGCTATAATAGATTTTTGAGAGTTTGTGGAGAGGACTAAGTGTTAATTTTCATGTGAAATGGATGGGACTGTTTTAGTCAGCCCTAAAATGTTCCCCAGTGATTCCAGCTTCTTGATATTTGCACCTTTGCTTTACTGTACTGGATCAGGTTTTGTCACTGTGACTAATAGAAAACAGCAGAAGAGATGGCATGTCACTTCTGAGACTAGGTTGTAAAAGACGTGATTTTTTTACCTCTCTCTCTCTCTCTCTCTCTCTCTCTCTCAGGTCACTCACTAGGGGAAGGTCAAGTGCGAGCAGCTTCCATAAAGGCCCACACTCTGAGACCCTTAGGTCTTTGGAAAGTCCCAAGTGAAGAACTGAGGCTTCCTGCCAATTGTTAAGGTTGAGTCTTCTTGAAAGCAAGTCCTCCAGTTCCAATCAAGCCTTCAGACAACTTTAGTCCCTGCCAACATGCTGAGTGCAACCTGAATCATGTACTAAACTTCTCCCAAGTTCTTGACTCCCCCCCAAACTGTGGGGTAAGAAATGTTTGTTGTTTTATGCCTATAAAATTGGGGATGATTTGTTATGTAGTCATAGATAACTGTAGGGAGTGGGCAAACCCTTTTAGGAGCACTGGGCAAGAGAAAGATGAAAAAAAGTCTTTTCTCACACCCTTTTTTAGACATGTAATTACACGGTCTAAAATCAATACTGGTTCAAACATAGGATGATAGGCCACCTTGCAGGTGTGTAGAATATTCCCTAAGGAAGGAAGCCATGCTCTCAGGCCAAAATAGGTTTGGGACTGGTATGATCACAAAAATGGACTATTGTAAGTCTGCTACAAAAGGGAGAATGAACACACTTTAATATGTAGTATTTTCATGGTTATTGTGATATATATATATATACACACACATTGTGATATATTGTGATATACACATTGTGATATTGTGATATATATAGCACATCAGCACTGAATCCTAGCTTGCCTTTAGCCAAGGTTCATGTTGCACTGATGTGGCACCCAGCGTTTAGCACTTCTAAGCCCTCTGACTGAGAAGTCTGTTATGCCCAGTTCACATATCTTGAGGACCTGCCAAAAAGACTGCATATGAGAGGAAATAATGATAGTTCCTTGACTATCACCGAGTAGTTTCTGAAACTCATAATCTTACCCAGATTGTTTGGTACTGTTCCCTTTTCCCCAGATTCTGTTTCAACGACATAAACAACACACCGCCACAAGATGGTGCTCTTTTAACACCACACTTTTGAGTTTGTTCATTCACGTGAAGTTTAATATGAAAATCCATGAAATAATATGACTGTCCTTCTATGCAATTTGTATTGTCAAATTAAAAAATAAAGTCCACAACATAGTGTTAAGCAAGGAGAGGTAGATATAAACTCTTTACTTTTTGGTCTCGAGTCATAAGAACAGGTCTTGCTTATCTTCAGCATCTTTATCCATTGTTGATATCGAAAGCCTACATCAGTACTGTTCAGTGCAGTAGCAATGTGTGGCTATTGAACACTGAAATGTGGCCCATCCAAATCCAAATTGAGATTTACTGTAAATGTAGAATATTCACCAGATATTGACAACTTGGTATGAGGAAAAGCAAAATCTCCTTAATAATTTTTACTTTGACTACTTATTGAAATAATGATATATTGGACACACTTGGTTAAATAAAATTCTGTGAAAAGAAATGTTTAGTGTGGCATCTAGAACATTTTAAATGACATATGTGGCTCTTAATACATTTCTATTGAACAGTGTTGCTCTAAGATCACATAACAAATAAGTATCAGAGGAGTCTTTTCTGGCCCATGACCTAAACAGGTCACGGTATAGTACCCTAATACCCAGATCCACCATACATTCTAATAAGTGAAGTTCTACATATGGAGATGAGAGGGCATTTACTAGAAAAAGAAAGACTAGAGGTCTAAATCGACATGGATCATTTTTTTTTAGAATGCCTTCCACTCATGGGTTTGTGGTTAAGTTGCTCCTCATCTCAACCTCTGTCCCCATCCTTACTCCCAAGTACCTGGTTACCTGTCAGGTGCCAACACAGGTCAGATCTTTGTATTCCCATCACCCAGAAAACACTAAATTCATATTTGTGGAATGGATGAATTGCAGGAACCACTGGCTGGATTCAGGCTGACTTAGTCAAGGGAATGCCGTGGAACTTGTACTTTGCCTCCACATCAACAGTAGCACCTGCGGTGACCCTTTTCAGAAGCGTCCCTGCTCACTTTCCTCAGGACAAAGCTTTTCCTTTCTCCCTGAACTTTGACAGGACCTATCCTCTGAGGTTTGTAAAATACTATTCTGCTAATGCCTTTTTTGTTTTGGTTATTGGGGTTTATTTTTTGGCCCCAAATCCCTTTACATATTGGACACAGATGAGAATGAAAAAAAGAGCACAAGAGTCCAGCTGTACCTTGTCATTGGATTTCAAAAGGATTATAGAATAGACAGTGAAAAGAAGTTACTGTCATTCAGGTAAAAGTGGAAAGGAAGGAACCATCCCCTTTCTTGTAAGTGCTGATGGCCGAACACCCACTGTATTTTGTTGCTATAGTTCTTTCTATGCTGCCAATATGCAGAAGAAAGCTCCACCTATAAGCAGAAGAGGCCACATTGTCATATAGTAGATAAACCTGAACTTGTATTTGTCCAAAGCACCCGTGGGATGGCTGTGTCCCAAAATGTGGAAAGCACAATAACAGACATTTTTGGTTTAGAATCCTGACTCTCCAATTACTTTTAACGTTGGGCAAGTTTTTAACATCTATGAGCTTCAGTTTTCATATTTATAGAGAGGTAATAATGCCTACCTGATACTGTTAACATAATGATTACATTAGAGAATGTAGGTAAAGTGGTAATACAATATCTAGTACATAATAAATAAATGTAGTTGTTGTAATCTGGGCCAAATGTGGTTTTTTTATTTGGGCCAAAATATTAATACTCACAAATACCTGGATGTTTATGATAGTCTAAATAAAGAAGGTCCTTCCTAAATCAGTCTATAATTTTTTTTTTAATTTTTTTTCAACATTTTTTATTTATTTTTGGGACAGAGAGAGACAGAGCATGAATGGGGGAGGGGCAGAGAGAGAGGGAGACACAGAATCGGAAACAGGCTCCAGGCTCCGAGCCATCAGCCCAGAGCCTGACGCGGGGCTCGAACTCACGGACCGCGAGATCGTGACCTGGCTGAAGTCGGACGCTTAACCGACTGCGCCACCCAGGCGCCCCTAGAAGCTGTTTTTTAAAGACGTCAGAATAGGGCGGCAGAAGAGGAGAGTACGAAGTGATATTAGAGATTTTGACAACTCGAAGAAGCACATGCTTTGTTGTCTTAAGTTCACGACACATTATTTTTAAGGAATAGTACTAAGTTATTATTTTTTTAAGTAAACTTTTTTTTTTTTTAATTTTGAGTAAAAATACTTCAGGATATTTAAGGACGATTTTTTTTTCTTCCCAGAGGAGGAGTTAAAAGCTCTCTAAGTGAGAGGTAAATGGATCATAGGAAAATAAAAAGGGTAGATAATGGTAATGTCAGTGGGTCAGCCTACTAAAGGATCAATTTTTTAGTCTTAGAGCATATTAGATCATATTCTCTCTCTCTAGACAAATTAATATCCACGCAAAGTCCCAGATTCTCAGAATGTGGACACACAATTACTCATTTAATACCATCACCTTCTTCCTGAGAGAACCCGTAAGGAGCAGAGAGCATGGTTGAGGGCGGTGGTTTCTCACCACTCCGGAGAATACCAGAAATTAAGAGTCTTTCTGAGCATCTCCTGGCCTCCAGCAACAAGGTGCTTATCGCTGCTGGGACTGAGGGAGGAGAGAATAAGAGGGTGACACTCCCCACCCTCTTCTGCTGCCTGAGCACAGCAAAGGTGTCAACATCTCTGACTGCATGTAAAATGCCATGTGGTTGGCAATTTGCACCAGTCAGCTTATGTTTAAGGCCTATTGGCTTTGACTACTTGAGTGTATAGTCTGATAAGCAAAGAAATAACATTTATTCTGCACCTGCATTTGCTTGGGGAATGAGGGGTATGGGATGCAAAGGCAGCCTTGAGGCACCTTAGGAGACCATGACCCAGGAATTCACAAATACTGAAAATTCTAGTGGTCCAGTAAAGGAAATGCCACACTTCCCATTAGCAATTCATTCCTGACAAGGTAGTGTGCAATAGCCTCATGTTCATGTTTTTTGACCTGTCTACAAATACTTTTTTTAACTGAAATTATTTCTAGTAAAATTGATAATTCTGCTGTTTATCTCTTGAAATTTTATCTCCCAATTTTTTTGGACACTTGTCACTCTGGAGACTTATTTGTCTGTAGCCAGGATGGGAGGGATCTGCATCGTGTTCACTACTCAGAGTCTTACTCAACATTCTTTCTTGTTCCTACAAGATTTTCTTGCCATTTTCATAAGCCTGTAAACTTTTCAAGAGCCAAGAATGTCAGTAAACTTGCTGCTTTCTCCTCCTGCAGCACTTAATGCTCCTTTTCTTTCCTTTCTTTGGTCTTCCGCCAGAGGGCATAATAAACCTATCTAATACACAGCCAGACATGGGCGTTTTTAATGCATGAAGTGAAACTTTCGAATTAGTTTAAAATGGCTCTAATTTCATTACTCTAAGGCATTGTGGTGAAGAGTAGGGTCTCTGCAACCAAACTCTCTGAGTTTAGATCCCAGTCCTGCTACTTACCAGCTCTGGGGCCTGGGAAATGCCTTCATTTCCTCTCTAAACGTCGGGGTTCTTACCCTTGTAAAGTGAGAGCAGCCTGCCTCACAGGCTTGTGGTGAGGATTACGTGAGTATAGACACCTGCATAAAGCACTCAGCACCCTGCCTGGCTTTGGTTAAGTGTTATGGAAGTGACAGATGTTAGGAAAGTGTATGCAGATGGAAGCTCTCGTGATCTAGAGCTCCTGGAGAGCTCTAGACAGTAACTAAATAAAGCTAATTATTCCCATTTTAGAGTGTCAGGTCGTGTGTGCCAGGCCCTACTTATATGCATTATTTCCACCCAACAGACAGATGAAGGAGAAGTCTATGTCCATTTGTTCAGTGATCTACCCCAAGGGCTACAACAGTGCCTGCACATTGGAGGTGTTCAATACATAGTTTTTAAATGAGTGCAAGATATTTTTGTTACCCCATGATCATAGGTAAGAAACCAGGCTCAGGAGTTGATGTACATCCTCTACCATCACACAAGTAAGTAGGATATGTATATAAACCCCAATTCTATCCAAAGCCTATCCCCTTTCCATGGGGTTTTCTTTAAGAAAAGATGAGAGGATTCAAGTCTTGAGGAAAATGAACTTTGGTGGAATATCATAACTGAACTGCCAGGCTGTGCTTTTATACCGTTTTAGCAGGGAAAATGGAAGACATTCCTTTTAGTAACACTTTATGAGGATTGTTTCCTCCAGAATTTAAATGGTGCTTAGCAAAAATTCAACTTACCGACCATTACTTATTCTCAAGCACGTCTAGCAAATATTCCTAACTCATGTTTTCCCTAAGGCATTTTCAACCTATTTTCCATAACTGATATAGAATAAACAAAACACAAAGGAAAAAGAACTTCAAAAGCCTGATTACACTTAAATTTTACTATAAAAATCGTTATTTCTTTTATTGAGATATAATTGACATGTCATTATATTAGTTTCATGTGTACAACATGATTCGATGTCTGTATATATTGCACAGTGATCACCCACAGTAGGTGTAGTTAACTTCCATCACCACAGTTGCATTTTTTTTTCTTGTGAGGAGAACTTTTAAGATTTACCCTCTTAACAACTTTTAAATATACAATACAGTATTATTAATTATGGTCACCATGCTGTACAGAACATCCCCATGACTTATTTATTTTATAACTGGAGGTTTGGGCATTTAAAAAAATTTTTTTAATGTTTATTTCTTTTTTGAGAGAGAGAGAGAACATGAGCAGAGGAGGGGCAGAGAGAGAGGGAGACACAGAATCCAAATCAGACTCCAGGCTCTGAGCTGTCAGGGCTCGAACCCCCAAACTGTGAGATCTGACCTGAGCTGAAGTCGGATGCTCAACTGACTGAGCCAACTAGGTGCCCCAAGAAATTTGTGCCTTTTAATCCCCTTCACCCATTTTTTCCACACCCTTCCTGTCTACCTCTGGCAACCACCAATCTCTTCTCTGTATCTAAAGCTTGTTTCTGGTTTTGGTTTTGTTTTTTGTGTGTTTTTTCTTTGTTTTGTTTTGGGTTTTTTTGGTTTTGTTGTTGTTTTTTAAGATTCCACATAGAAGTGAGATTATACAATATGTATCTTTCTCCCCCTGGCTTATTTCACATAACATAATGCCCTCAGGTTTAATCCATGTTGAGGCTAATGGGAAGATTTCCTTCCTTTCATGGCTGAATAATATTGCATTTTATACATACATTTCGTTGTACCTATAATTTATTTTTTATATATATTCTTTATATTTCTTTATGAAGAAATATACTCATTGATAAACACTTTGGTTGCTTCCATGCCTTGGCTATCGTAAATAATGCTGCAAGAAATTTGTAAATGCTGAATTTATGCTTAAATTTACCTTTTGGGGGGCACGGTGGCTGGTTCACAGTTCATGCTCACTTTGTGTTTGTCGAGTGCCTGTGTGGGGGAGGGAACAGAAACAAATAACTATGACTCAGTATTCTAGTCCCTTAGTATACCACGTGTAGTCTGCTGGCCAGCAGCACCCAGAAACTTGTAGAAATGTAGAGTCTTTATATGTGCCTGTGAATGTCTGAGCCACATCCTTCACTAACCCCACCAAACTGAGTTCCAGGGAAAGGAGAGGCAGAACCTTGCTTTGCCTATCAGAAAGGCAAACAAACACTTCCTTCTTGAGATGTTTGTCAAGGACAAGCTTGACATTAAGAAATATGGGAAGTGATTTCCTTTGTCCTTCAACATTTTCATTCTACATTGAATGGACTCCAGAACTCAGACCTCAAGCTGGCACATGAAGCCCTATTTTTAAGCCGCACTTAAAAAACAAACCACACAAGTGTTTATGGTTAGCCATGGAACATGAGTGCCATTTAGATGCTTTGTCTCTTGGAAAGTATATTCCAAGGTTTTGAATAGCCAGCTCAGAAACTCCTGTAACATAGTCCTCTGTAAGTCGGGAAGTACCTAAACTAAAAATGGGAGGGTGGGGAAGTGAACCAAGAATATTGTAGAGATAGGAATAAGTCTTCTTTTCCTGAAGTGTTTAGAAGAATATATTTCAGCTATCCCTAGTCCTATATTAGATTTTATGTAAGCCTTTATGTTTCTCCTTGTCTCCTTACAGTTCCTATCTTTAGCGCTATTAAAAGTTATCTTGTAATTTGAAAAAAAAAAATGTAGTCTTTGTTCAGACCTACTGAATCAGAATCAATATTTTAATTAGATTCCCAGATGATTTATATACACATTAAGTTTTGAGAAGTGTTGCTCTAGCCAATATGGTTAATTGTGGAAAACAAATGATTGATTCCCATTAACTAATTAATTAATCACATCTTATTGAGTATGTTTCAAAATGCAAGGAACTGGAAGAAAACTTATGCCAGGCACTATAAAACTTCAAAATATTTTTTGAGGTGAGGAGGGAGAACTCTGTGTAAATGTGTTAAAAAATGGAAACTACAAACATTTATTTTTCCTTTTATGGGACTTGTACCCATCATACCAATTTAGGGTAAGTTTCTGCAATTTTACAAAATGATTTCTTATGTGGATTACTTCTATGAAAGTTTTCATTTCCTTTTATCTATGGGCTTCTATAGCCTGAAGTCACGTTATCATCCGTATTATGCTTACACTCTACGTATGAATCATCAAAATGTGTTCCTAAATCCAAGATAGAGATGGATAGCCAAGCTTAAATTCATGGAACTGTCATTCTTTGTAACCGATATCTCATGTGAGGTTATACAACTTTTCTGCCTTTCTGAAAAGGCAAAGAAATCTGCAGTGATTATATATAGATTTCAGCTATATGTAAATACATTATAAAAACGTCTCGGCCTAGTATGCTATATAATACACAAATGCACATGTTATATATATTCTACACGTATACATCTATAACTATCACTTTAGTGGTATTTAATATACACAGTGTACTTTATATGTAGCACCACTAAATGTGGACAGTTTTTAGAAAGTTTGTAGTATCATCTTATATCTTTTCATAACTTTGTAGGCACAATAATTTGTCATAGTAAAAATAGATATTTGTCTTTATAAATACTTTAAAAAGTTGTAACACAGTAACAGCTCTGAAATATTTTGGTAGATATTTTTTTTTCCTGTTTAGTATTTAACCATCTGTATAGTCCAGTACTATTAAAAACTATTAATGAACTAGGAATAGTAATAGTAATAAAGTATGATTAACAACTTCTTTCATTAAATTATCCACGCATATATTTTTCATCTGCAAAATTGAGCACTTTCTTTTTTAAAAAATGAACTTGATCACTATCCTTCCATAAGTCACTAGCTCCTCTCTGAGGTGAAATGAACTCGTTTGTTATATAGAATGCTTTGATTAGATATCTCTGAAATTATCTCGAGTTCAAAACCCAAATGATAGCATTTCTTTCCCTTTAAGTCTCTATGAATTTGCACAGAAACATAGATTTTCTATCTCTAGCGTTCTGTCCTTACTTCAAAATCTAATTGAATAAAACACCAGCATTGGTTAGCTCATTGTTTGCTTGAGGACTCTTTCGCTTCTACTAAAAGAAAAGGGAAGGACACAGAGCAGCAGCTGCTGCAATGTGTTCACCTGAAAAATACTGGCTTTGACCTTCTATTTTATATTTACTTCCATAAAGCGGGGGCTTTATTCTGCAGAAAATAGTTTTGTGCTTGTTTATGAAGACAGCTGTGCCCATTTGCTCTTCCTCTCTCCCTCGTGTATACTATTATAGATGCCGAGTCCGTAGAAACTAAAAGGGATCTTTGGCAGTGTTTGGTGCTATTGTAGCCATTTGGAAATGTAGTCAAATTGGAGCATTTCCTCAATAGCCATGGAAAATATTTAGGAAGCAATATTTCTGTTATATATATGTTTAATATATTCCTGTTTTATTTTAGTTGAAAATGGTTTCAGTGAAGCATGGAATTCATATTCAAGGAGCTCATCTTATTATTCAATATCTGTAAGAAAAGGGAACACCAAACACAAGAAAAGGCACACTTAGATGTTATTTTTGTCAGTGAAAAATATTCCGTGGGAATTTGATCTCTCAGGATTGGTAAGCAAAGCATTTTCAAGGGATTTCTAGTAACAAATTTTTCATGATATTCAAATCAATAGCAGAGCAGAATGAACATTTTCACTAACGGTAAGACCATTTTAAGAACTTCTTGGGGCGCTTGCGTGGCTCAGTAGGTTAAGCGTCCAACTTCGGCTCAGGTCATGGTTTCACGGATTGTGGGTTTGAGCCTCACATGTGGCTCTGTGCTGACAGCTCAGAGCCTGGAGCCTGTTTCAGATTCTGTGTCTCCCTCTCTCTCTGCCTCTCCGCCTCTCTCACTCTGTCTCTCTCTCCCTCTCTCTCAAAAATAAACATTTAAAAAAAATTTTTTTTAAAGAGATCTTCTTAACTAGACTCTCTGTTACCACTTGCATCAAATTTCCACCAAGTGTAAAAAGTGAAATTTACAAAAAGCAAATCAGATTATGTGCTATATTCTCCCAAGGAACAAAAATCTTCGAAAAAAAGTGATCTCATCCTCAAGGAGGTTTCGATTTACTGATTGCCTTGAGAGGGACTCTGTAGTTGTGGCTACATGGTTCATGGGTGTTGTTGATCTGTGCATTCATGTAGGGCTCAGCACTCAGGAGATCTGGAATGTCTTAATGCTCTGTTCTCAACCCCTTGAAATCCTTCGTAATTTTGCCTTTGAATTTACTTGTTGTAACTGAAGTCTAATGGGACAATTCTGTCTTATTTCTTTAAACTGGTTACAAAAATATCTCCTGCACCTTTTTTACTTGTTTTCAGTGGGCAAGAATATCTAAATTACTAATGTGCCATTATCTGCCATCAAAGTCCTGCTGGATAGATATTTGAGCTCAGATTTGGTTTCAGTAGGACTTAGATATTTATTTGTTCTAAGTTTATTGTTTTGAACCAATTTTATAGTATGTATTTTATTTGTTTTAAAATCCATTGTCATATGGGGTGCCTGGGTGGCTCAGTAGGTTAAGTGTCTGACTCTTGATTTTGGCTCAGGTCATGATCTCACAATTCGTGAGCTCGAGCCTTGCGTAAGGTTCTACGCTGAGAATGTGGAGCCTGCTTGAGATTCTCTCTTGCTCTCTCTCTGTCCCTACCCTGCTTGCATTCTCTCTCTCTCAGAATAAAAAAATAAACTTTAAAATAAAATTCATTGTCATAAAGGGAGTCATGATGTGCTCTTTTAATTTTTTTAAGCTTTATCTACAGTTCTTTTTCTTTTCCAGTCCTGACATAATTTATTTGAGAACTCCCTTTTGTCTTTAAGAATCCTGTTGAAAACAAATTTTTAATCATTTAATCACCCTTTGCAAATAATCAGCTTTTAACTTTGGGAGCTTTTCCTTTTATTTCTATCTTAATTTCTGCTCCTGTCCTTACAATTTCCATTCTTTTATGTCTTTGCATCTCTGCCACTATTCTGTTTCTATATTCTTGAGTTAAATAAATAAATAAATTTCAATCTTGTTTTTTTGCTTTTTTTTTTTTTAACATATGCAATGAGGGCAATATATTTTCTTCTCACTATCACATCAGCTATAGGCCAAAAGTTTTCATATATGTTATTGTCACTCTTGTTTCATTCTAAATGTTTTATTATTCCCATTACTATTTATTTTTAGACCCACAAATTATTTACAAATAAATACATTAACATTTCTAAATGAATAGAATTTTGAGTCTAACTTTTTGCTCATGTTTAACTTTATTTTACAATAGAAAATATAGTGAAAAGGTACATATGTGAGATGAGACTGATTTTTTTGAGATTTGCTTTGAGGACTAGTATGTAATCCAATTTTATAACTCATCAATGTTTCTTGTGAGTCTCCTTTTATTGCCGGTTGTTTTTATTTTTGTCACCTAGTGACTGATGGGATTAGAAGCTGAGTGTTAATTTTTCTTAATTCCAGTCTATTTCTGGTTTATCTTTACACATAGGATATAGGTCCCCTGACTCTACAAGTCCCAAGCTTCTTTCGCAGAACTTGAGCACCAACTACTGACCCTATCTCTTTAAGTTTGCCAAAATCTCTAGTCAGTTTTTCAACCTCTCAGTAACCTCTTCTGGAACCAGTAAATAATAATAATAATAATTCAAATCATGAATGTCCAGGTACTCATGATGCCTTGAAGACCTTTTAAAATCTCAAAGGATAAAATGTGTTTGCACCCAAATATTAAAGTTGCATTATTTCGTTATTTAGTTATATACAAACACTGGAAAATTCTGTATGTGCAGGGATAGAATCGAGATACTGAGATTTATTTAAAAGTGCCTATTTTTAATCCTCACAAATGGACCAGTTCTTTGTTTGCTATATTACTTGGGGTAAAAAAGAAAACTTCAATAGTTGAGCATCTCTAGATGTTTAAATAAGGCTTGTAGAATAGTTTTAAAAATATATGTCACCTCAAGAGAAGGTGGAAAATCCTACCAATAAGTATGAAATGCTTGTGCATATATACATATATATTACTAATATTAGTTCTAATATATGTTCCAATATAGTTAAAATACACAGTTCTAATGATGATTCTGTAGAAAGACTCCTCCTCTAAGTCCCCACGATGTTGTCCTTAAAGGTGTCTCTCTTTATTAGAGTTAAGTACAGGAGGGTGCAAGGTAGAGGGAGCCAACCCTGTAGCAACTCAAGAAGGTCTAAGGACAATGAAAACAGTGTGAAATGCCTGCCTGGGGAGCCTGGTATCCAAGAAGAAAAAAACAATGAAAACATTATCTCAGATATTACCATAATCCTCAGATATTACCATAACCCACTGTACCATCTGATTCAATTAAATTGTACCTGAGAGGAATAGAACAAAAAAAAAAATTGATTATCATGTGAACACCACAATCTTATTTACCTTAGAATTAACCAAAAAATTCTATATAGACTACAATTATTTCTCAGCAATTACTTTCTCGTATTCTTTTCCTCCTGTTTATTTACTGTAGGAAAGTGGTAATTTCAAGACTTGGGTTTGGAATTTGGGCTGGAGAAGGGAGTGGGAGACGGATCAGTCTTCTCTATTTTGGTTTTAAGTATGTAGGTTTCCTGATGTAGCAATCATGTACTTTCCTTATAGTCTAGTTAACTTCATAGATGTCTAGGTTTGGGGAATCAAGACTCAACTAAAGACAAATTGTGGTTTGTTTTCCTTTCATTTATAATGTGTTTCCTTGAGGTGAGTTGGGTGTGAATATTTTCACTTCACTTAAAAAATAAACTGTTAACTGAATTAAATACTTTTTTCCTTAGTTATTACATTCCTCCAAGGTAGGAAAACCTTCTAGAGAAACCAAATTATTATCAAAAGGGTGCTTGTGGGGGCACCTGGCTTGCTCAGTTGGTAAAGCATGTGATTCTTGATCTCAAGGTTGTGAGTTCAAGCCCCACACTGGGCATAGAACTTGGTTATAAAAAAGGGGGGGTGGTGGTGCTTGTGATTATTTTTAGTTTGGTATTAAGCTGTGAGGGCATGATTCATGCTTTTACACTGTTGGGAAGTTGGGTGCTTTTTCCATGGACATGGAAAATACCTAATGGTCTAATTCTTATTGTTTGGATATTTTCCTATATTTCATGCAGCCTATTTCCTGAACTAATTGGCATTATGTATCACAGTTTACCTCATGGTATAGTTCCCTTCCTATGGCTCTCTGAGAGGGCTTCTGTCACATTAGTTATACGTGTACTGGCGTATCTAAGAGTGAATTATTTTTTCTGTCTTTCAGTGTTCTCTTTACATATGTTATTTCAGGATTTATTCCCCCAATCCTAGCCTAAGGTATGATTTATTTAATTAAAAGCTTTATTCCTATGGACTTATCAATGAAAGCACTACTTATTGGGATCTAGCATATTCTGCCTGATAATCTATACCAGGTGTCAAACATAACTTTCATTGAATTGAATTGCTGTAAGAAGAAAACTTTCTGCAGGTTACATAAAAAGTCGCTTTCTCCACAGAATAGATGTGGAGTAGATATGTGAACAGAGGTATCAGCAGGTGAAGAGCTAGTTGAACAATCATCATAGAACCAGAGTTTCTTACAGGATGCAATCTTTAATGCTCTCGAGTCTGATTAACCTTCCTTCATGATTCTTCTAGGTATATAGCCATTTATACCTGATGTATCTGCCATGAGAATTTTTCTATTTTACTTTAAGAAATGAGAATAATTATGGCAACTGACATAATTGAGTGCCTTCTGTGTGTTAGGCAGTAAACTAAGCATTTTACATGGTATAGACTCATTTGAACCATTTAACCCCCTTTTCCCCTCCAAAAGCCCCTCAAAAACTGGTACTTTTTTGACACTCATTTTTTTAAAAATATTTATTTATTTTTGGGAGAGCACAGGCAGGGGAGGGGCAGAGAGAGGGGGACAGAAGATGGGAAGTTGGCTCTGTGCTGTCAGGCTGACAGCAGCAAGCCTGATGTGGAGCTGAACTCACAAACTGTGAGATCATGACCTGAGCTGAAGTTGGACGCTCAACCAAATAGCCACCCAGGTGCCCCTTGACTCTCATTTTAAAAAGGTTTTTCTTGGGACTCACAGACGCTAGGTCACTTAAACCCAGGTGTGTCTGATTCCCAGACAGTACCGTTAGGTTTGATACCCTCTGACCAGCTCTATCCATGTCGGGTACACACAATCTTTGTATCCTGCTCCCTCTCTTCTCTGCCTTTCCTAATACAAACTATCTACATCTATCCAGAAGGGTTCACTTTGACAGTAAACATCAATTTAAGTCAAAGTGTCTTGTCTTTGGAGAACTCATACTTTTGGTCTTAACCCTAACTGAAATAATAGATCTTGTGGAATACATTTTTGGAATTGATGAGAAGATATTTTAGAAACAGGAACCTTGCTTGATGCCTCTGAAATCATACCCCACGGATGTCCATCTCCTTTGTCTATGACTAAGACTGACCTTTAATAAAGACTATTGGTTTCTTTGCTTTCCACTCCTGGGGCCATGAGTGCCATCTCAGTTGAAAAAAGAAAATAAAAGAACTCAGGCCACATATGACGCAGAAGTGAGTCATAGGAAGAAAATGATAATGTATCTATTCCCAGATGACAATTATATTTAGGATAATCTACTTTTCATCAAAATACAGGGTGCAGACAGAGTTATTTTTTATTGCTTTTTCAAATACTTCATAATGTACTTCAGAAATTTTTTATGATAGCTTTTTAACAAAATTTTAAGAGAAATAGCCATGTCAGATAAAATTGTATTTTAAAATATGATTTAGCATCATGTAATTGGTTTCCATACTGATAACTCTTTTTCACATATGTACACATAAGAACTATGTGTCAATTTAGGAGAAATAATGTCTATTTTTCATTTTTTCTGGAGTTTTCGTTTTATACTATCTCATATTTTTAAGTGCTTTTCCAGTTTTTCTTAAAATTCATTCAAAATGTGTTTAGTATAATCTTTTGCTGCAAGACACTATTGATTTAATAACTTACAGGGCAAAAGACTACTAGGTGGAAATAATTGAAGATGCTGAAATATTGAGCATATTATTAAAAGTGACAGATTAATTCAGGCAGATTGAATAATGCAAGCATGAATGAGATCTGTGCATATTATTATGAGATAATACATCTTTGAATAATTCAGACCTTAGTTATCATTAAAGTTGAAAGAAAAATAAAATTATGTTAACATTCTAGAATACTCTTAATTAGCCTGATTTTCTCTTATGATTATAATGTAATAACAAAAATACATTATTAAATACTTTCATTTATTATTTTTAAGTGTTCATTAAGATCACATCATTAATCACAAAAGTCAGAATTGGAAAGTAATAAATAAGTAGATAGACCAAATATTATCCACAAGCATTATTTAAACAGATGGAGTCTAGTAATCTAATAATCTACCAAATTGTGTTATTATTTTTCTTCCTGAATTTTGAGTATACATTTATTTTTAAAGCATATGTTTCTAGTTGTTAGAAGTGACTACATATTTCTGTTTTGAAATGTTCTTCTAATATTAAAATTAGTTTAAAAGATAAAGACCATAAAAAGCTTTAAATATAATAATAAGCACTAGAGTGTCCGGTTAGATGGTTACAGGGAAGATTATTAACTTGATACAAATTGACCTTTACAAAATATTTGGCTTCAAAATACAGAGGGCTGGGGAAAAAGTAGGCAGAATAGAGGTTGGGAGAATGCAGCCCCAGTGATGTCACACATCAATCATTCATTTATTCAGGAGTTTATTTTATACAAGTTGCCCGATTCTATTAGGCACAGGGGAGTCATCTATGAAGAAGGCAGATAGAGGCCTTCCTCTTATGGCACCTACAGTACCAAGTCGGTGGGGGAAACAGAATTAAACAAGAATAATCAAGTGTGATGTATTTTATAGATCATTATCCCCACCATACCTGACCATGAGTAGAAATATCAAGCAAGCTGCTATAGACTGAATTTTTGTGTCTTCTAAAATTCATATATTGGAATCTAAACCCCAGTGTGATGATATTTGGAGATGGAGAGTTTGTGAGGTGATTTGGTCAGGAGGGCAGAGTCCTTGTGAATGAAATTAGTGCCCTTATAAAAGAGGCCCCAGGGAGCTCCCTAGGCCCTTCTGCCATGTGAGAAGAGGCGTCTGTAAACCAGGGAGTGGGCTCTCACCAGACTCTAAATCTGCCAGCTCCTCGATCTTGGAACTTTCAACCTCCAGAACTGTACGAAATAAACTTCTGTTGTTCACAAGCCACCCAGTCTATGGTATTTTTGTTATAACAGTGAAAACAGACTAAGATAGAGACATAACCTAGTGTAGGGGAGAGTCCAGAAAGGCCTTCCCTTCCTCTGAGATTGAAGAGTGTATAGGAGTTTGGTAGATGGAAAAGAAAGAGGAAATGTTGTCTAGACAGAATATGTTCAAAGGTCAGAGGAAAGAAAGAGCACAATGGTAAGAGGAACTAAGAGTGGTAGGTAAGGCTGGGCACTCATTCTCCATTTCTGGGGTGGGGGGTGGGAGTTTCTGGGTTCTGCATATGCGATGCATTCAAATGCCAATGGTAACCTTTTACAGAAGGGTTTAAACAGGAAAATGGTGAGGTTAGATTTGCTCTTTTGGTAGATTTGTACTGACTGCTTTATGTAGAGTAGATTAGATTTTTTTTATTGTAAAAATGAGAATAAAAAGAAGCCAAAAGAATAGGCAAAAAAAAAAAAAATTTTTTTTTTCTCTTCTAAGAGGAAAAGATGCCAGGAACGTACGTCTCTAGGATGATCGGAAATTGGATCTACTTGAAATGTTAGCATTGGCTTCAGAAAAACAACTATATGCTGTGTGTAACCAGTCACCATATACTAAACTTAAAGCTTTTTGATACCCAATGCAATATGAGTACAAAGAAAACTAGAGTTGAATTAATCAGTGATTATTAACAGTTGGTTATTTATTCCTTTAACAAATATTTATTTAATGTCTTCTCTGTACCTAGCATAGTTCTGGGCATGGGATGCACAGTGAACAAAATGGATGTGGTATCTGCCCTCATGGAATTTGTAGACTATACATTCTGAATCAAGAAGTTAATAATTTAAAAATGTTAAACTCAGCCATATAACTTTGTTTATTGCAATGGCCTGCCCAACTTGCCATTCTTCACAGTTCTAAAACTTTTGGCCACTGAGCCTATTTAACCTCCAACCCCATGTCTGCATTCCCTTCTTCCCACAGAGTTAATCATGCCATGTGTTACAGGAGGGACCCTAGTGCTGGGCATTGAGGACCCCTGGGTCAGTAACTCTATCTTGCTGTGGCTCTTGCTCTGTCCTTGGTACCATGAGTCCTGTTGAAGAGATTTCCTGGTTTGTACTTGAAGAATTGGACCCCCAACCTTCCCAGTGCCTTGGTTTTCTGTCAGTGGTCAGTTGTCCACCACCTAGATAGACACTATGGTTGATAACCACGTGGTAATGATATTGATGATGGTCGTAGCTGGAGGAGCAATTATATACTGCAAGCTTATCCTTATCAGCTGCTATTACCTTTACTCGTACCACTTGGCTCATATCACTTACATTTTTAACGTTCTGTCCTTGAACACATCTCTTAATTTTGGTTCTGCCTCCCAGGCTTATCGATTGACATGTCCATTCTGGAGTAACAGTACCATAGGCTCAAGTTATTGTCCAGTGTTAAATGATAATGAGTTACTCTTTCTTCTAACGGAAACTTTGTTTGTTTGTTTGCTCTCTCTGCCCCTCCCCCACTCTTGCTCTGTCTCTCTGTCTCAAAAATAAAATGAACATTAAAAAATAAATAAATAAAACAAAAAAATAAATAAAGTTAAGCCTAAATAGCTAGCACCAATTCAGTATCAATGCTCCTAGTTTAAATATTTAGAAATTCATTAGTTGATTAATTCACTAAGTACTTATTAGATAATAACTGTGTGATAGGCTCTGGCTGGTCTGTGTTCAGGAGATGCTAGTCCTTCTGGTGAGGACTAATATCCAACATTTCATCTCATGGCCAGACAAACCACGTACCGTTGGCTTGCAGGCTTATAAATGGCTTGTGGAGGTGATTTATACCAATCACTAAATGTTTCTAAACAGATAATATAGTGCATTATATACTTGCAAATACTTTCAAAAATTATTAAGCCCCCAAAATTGCTACTTTGGGCTTCTGTATTTTTGCCATGTCCTTGTCCAAAGTACTGTGTCCCCTCTCTCCACACCATTGTTGTCATTTCTTTTCATCACTTAAAACATAATTTTTTTTAATGTTTATTTATTTTTGACAGAGACAGAGACAAAGCATGAGCACAGGAGAGGCAGAGAGAGAGGGAGACACAGAATCCGAAGCAGGCTCCAGGCTCTGAGCTGTCAGCACAGAGCCTGACGCGGGGCTCAAACTCACAGACTGCGAGATCATGGCCTGAGCCGAAGTCGGACGCTCAACCGACTGAGCCACCCAGGCGCCCCTAAAACATAATAATTTAAGGGGTGCCTGGGTGGCTCAGTGGGTTAAGCGTCTGACTCTTGATTTCCACTCATGTCATGATCTCACATTTCATGGGATCGAGCCCCATATCAGGCTCTGTGCTGAGTGTAGGGCCTGTTGAGGATTTTCTCTCGCTCTCTGCCCCTCCCCCACTCACACATGCACTCTCTCAAAATAAGTAAACATTAAAAATGTAATAATTTAAAATGTACTTATAACAAATTGATCAACAGATGCATTCTTTACCACCAACTCTCTATATAGTGCTAATAGGCTTGAGAGATGCTTGGAATCCCCCTTCTACACATTCCAGGCCAAAAGCCATCCTGTGTTGTGTGTTTTGGAAGAGAAAAAGTTTAAGACATGGTGTTTTGATTTTTAGGAATTTATAGATAAATTTGAGGGATATGAATAATATGAATAGTATGTATGAAATAACAAATAGTACACATGTACCTAAATGCTGAATTTTAAACCATTCTGAGATTCTAGGAAGAGGAAAACTAACAGGGACTTGATCTGGGTAGAGGACGTTGGGTTACTAGGAGTGAGAAGGATGCAAATCAGGGAAGAAATGAAACATGGTCTGGAATTTGAGGGATGGGAACTGTGATGGGAAGGAGACATTTTCTGGGCAAGAGGGGGAAGCGTATATAAGACAGCAGGGGAGAAAGAAGGAGTAAGAAGTATGTTCATAGGAATGACCACCTCAGGGTGCAGCACACTACTGGAGAATATGTATTGTGAGTTTATTAGAAAATTAAATTTGGATACTTTAAGGCCCAAGTATGAAAGACTCTGGAAACCAAGTAAATAAATGGTTTAGCTAGACACAGAGGGCGTGAGACGGATTAATGTTGATGGCTGTGTTCAAACAAGGTGGATCATGCAATGGTAGTTCAAATAAATACAACCAGGAAGATTGCATTTGGGAGCCATTCTCTTTTCTCATTTGAATCTGCTCAGAAATCCTGTGTACGTAAACACACACACACACACACACACACACACACAGCGCCTCCATGTAAACAAAGAAAAAGAGCAAAGATGTCATTAAATAATAATCACGTATTAAGATGCATCAGTGATAGTCATTTTTTTTTTTTTTTTTTTTTTTTTTTTTTTGCATAATGGGAAGATTTCTCTCTCTGCCTTATATACTTTTTACCCATAAGTCTTCAGATTCTGGTCGCTTCAAAAGCGTTATACAGTAAAGACTGATAAAAATATAAAAGGCAGGACAGATACTCATTTTCAACAAAAAAATGGGACAAATGAAATACCATTCTCAGAAAACCTTTCACTCTTTTCTATGCAATCTATTTAGTATCAGAAAGAATGTGGCTACTATCAGAGGTCTTGTTACCACATGATGATATTCTTTCCACATGCAGAGCAAATAACTGTCTAACCATATTCATGAACAGAGACTTTAATCTCTTTTGGATTCTTTAAGAGACTGTGCTCCAAAGGTGATGTGGAGTCTAGCAGGCCACAAACATCTCTAGAATGTCAAATGCCGTTGATTGGATTTGTGCAGCCCAGATGACAGACACCATTCAACAAATTGAACATAATATTGTTGAAGCTCATGACAAAGAAGGAAGGACAAAAGGGGATTAATTGTCAATTAGGATCTGAAGAAAACATTTGTTTATGGTTACTCACATTTTTAAAGGTTACTTAGCTATATTTTAAAAGTCTGGAAATATGAAGCATTCCTTATTTCTTTTCAAAAATGAGGACAATAGGAAATTATGATTATAAGGAATGCAACTTTAATTTAATATTTTGACATGAAAGTATACTGTAGTAATAAATTCTAATTTTTACTAGAAAAAGATGAAGGAAACCAATTGCTATTAGATAGCAGTCTACCCCTTTTGTGTATTAAATGACAATTCATATGCATTCAACACTGGTCAGAACATTATTCATATAATGGCTAGTTTTACAGGCTTCTAAATTTTAAAGCAAGATATAAAACTTGAATAGGATTCAGGGGAGAACCAGACAACTGCATTGTTAGAATATTAATGCATAAATCCCAAGAAAGGAGACTAAAGAAACTAAAATTACTTAATCTGGGAAAAAATTTTTCAGATATGTGATATTTTCTCTAAGAACAGAATAAGTAAAAAAAAGCAATAACTAAAAAGATTTTGAAATAGGTATTGGGAAAAAACAAAAACAGAAAAACCTTCCTGGGGCACCTGGGTGGCCCAACTGGTTGAGTGCCTAACTCTTGGTTCTGGCTGGGATCATGATATCCCAGCTTAGGAGTTGGAGCCCCGCATCAGGCTCCGTGCTGATAGTGCAGAGCCTGCTTGGGATTCCCTCTCCCTCTCTCTCTGCCCTTCCCCCTGCTTGTGCACATGCACGCTCTCTCTCTCTCTCTCTCTCTCTCTTTCAGAATAAATAAATAAATAAATAAATAAATAAATAAACCTAAAAAAATTGTTTAAAAAAAAAACTTCCTTACAATTAGTGCAACTAGACAGTTAAAATGTTATCTTTTTTTGGAGATTTTTTAAAGTAAGATGGAATCATGTTCATTCATTCATCCATTCAACAAGTATTTATTGAAAAGCAACTAATGTACAAGATAGACAAGATCCTTGGTCTCTTAGATCTTACATTATAGCAGGGGAAATAGACGGTAAATAAAGTAATATGCTAAGAATTTCAGATCTTAGGAAGTATCGTGAAGAGAACAAAACAAAGCAATGGAAAGAAAGTGGCCACATTGGGAGTTTGTACTACAGACTGGCAAGTTAGGGATGACTCTTCTGAGGTGGCAACATGGGCACTGGGACTTGATGACAGGGAAACAGACGTGCAAAATCTAGAAGAAAAGCGTGTAGGCAGGGTGAATGGCAAATGCAAAGGCCCTGAGGTGGGCTTAAACACAGGAGACTCTTGGGAGGCAGAAGGCCTGCATGTGCTGAGAACAGGTGAGGAGGAGGAGGGGAGGCGAGGAGGGAAGGGTGAGGTGGTTGAGGCTGACTCTGCAACCTGTCTGCTATTCCAAGCCCAGAGGAGCGCTACAGGGCAGCTGCGGGGCAAAGAAGTAGGATAGGCAGGCTTTTCAGTTGGCTTTACCACTGTGACTTGAGAATAGCAACCCAAAGGCTGGTTTTTAAAAAAAAGTTGTTTTTCTTCCATAGAAAAGAAGTTATTCTAAATTTAGATGTAGAAGCATTTAGTTGTCCCCAACTAAATTCAGTATCCTAAAAACAATATCTTAGTCTATTAAAGAAATGTTGTGTCTGAAAAGACTACAGGAATCTGGCTATCTTGTGAGCCTAGTTAGATATCCTTTCTAAGTACCATTCCCAGACAGTGTTTTCCATCTATTTCCCATTGCTTTAAGATAAGAGAGAATATGATTTGGGCGTTGAATTTTCCCTTGTGAGTAATACTAACCATTACATTGAGTAAAACTACTGTATTTTATTTTCAGTGTAAATCTGTTTTCTAACATCAGGTATTGAATCTATACTTCTTTTGTAGGAAAGTATGGATATGAAATAATCATTTAATATTTAGTAAGGTAGGGAAAGAAGAAGGGGGTTACCAAATATTAGTGCTTACAATCTCTTTTGCACATTGTCTACAGCTTCACATAAAATACCAAGAAAGAGTGACTCTCCTGAGGTCAGGGGGGATACATAGACTGGAACCCTGGAGTCATGAATTCCCGGATATCTTCTAGATTTTCTGGAGCCAGTCAAACCTAGTACCTGAATAAAGACTTTCTACATGATCCCTAATAACTTTGGCTTTAGTTTCATAAGCCTCTTACTATCAAAATGAGGTTGTTGTTGTTTTTATTATGGGAAATAGATTTGTGCTTTACTCCAACCTTCACCTCTATTTACCTAAATGGCATTTATTTCCAGGCCTCCTTTGGGTGCTTGAAGAGATTCAGTTAAAGGACAAAGAATGTGACCATATTCACTACCATTCTTCTGATTTATCATACTCTGAGGAGGCACAGGAAAGTCAGAGCCAATCAATAGACTCCTGATATGATCAATTATTTCTTTCTCACTATTCCTTAAGCTTTTGTCATATTTATCGTTTCCCCCTAGTACTTACAATAGTCATTTATAAATAGTAGGTTTTCAGCACATTTTGTTGAGGGAATGAGTATGTATTGACATTTAGTATTCTTTATGAAATTCTTAGTTATAAAAAATAGTATAGGCTCCTATGTTCTACTAGAAGAAGGATAGTAAAATATTTATTCTACTACTTATGTTTTGTATAACTTACTACCAAAAAGGACTTGAGGAAGCTTAACAACAATTCACTGAAGCAAATCAGTAAAAATATATTGGTAGCTTCTGTGTGCCTGGCTCAGCAGGATGTGATGGGGATACCAGAATGGATGTGGTCTTCTCTGCACCCAAGGAGCCCACTGCCTTCTGGAGGCTAGCAATTAACTATAACTCATGCGATCAGTACTGCAAAGGTGATCTGAGCAAAGTGCTCTGATGCAATAAGACAAATGCAGTGAGACCAGAAAATCATTACAATTCTGATAAAACAACAAGAGTCCTGCATTGGGTGGTGGCAGATATTTGAGAAACCTGGCCTTGGTGTGCCTAGGTGGCTCAGTTGGTTGAACGTTAGACTTCAGCTCAGGTCATGATGTCACGATTCATGGTTTCGAGCCCCACATGGAGCTTTGTGCTGACAGATCAGAGCCTGCTTTGGATCTTCTGTCACTCTCTGCCCCTCCCCTGCTTGTGCTCTCTCGCTCTCAAAAATAAACAAACATTTAAAAATTAATTAATTAATTAATTTGAAAAACCCAAAAACCTGGGCTAATAGAACACTGGTATAAATGAGCTCTCCTCTAATAAGGGGAGTCATAAGATTTTCTTAGGAGAATTATCTTATTTTTATGGCACTAAATTTATCATGCTTGTCTTTCTATGAGTGCAATGCAAAACAAAACTGGTACTACTTATGTAGTTATACCAATAAATATACAAAAATTTTTAAATAGTGTGTTTTTCTAAAATCAATACTTGACAATAGTTGATAGTACAATCATATATTGTGTTGTATCTCCATGAAGATGTTGCTGCAGGAAATAAAGACGTATAGTCAGGCTGAGAGTTTTTTTGGTTATCTGATTTGATGTAGAGTTTAACTTACAAGTTATAGACAAGTAAAGAGCATATTCCATATCCCAATTGGACAGACTACTGCTAGTCACTTTTGTCACACACAAGAGACCTTCACCTTCAGATGTGACACATACCATTGTCTTCCTGTCAATGCTCCAGAGTCATTTTTCCAACAGTGTCAGCAATTTCTTCCTCAGAGGCTGGCCGCTCAAACTCTCCACCAATCTAAAAGGCAAGTCATTAAAAGCAGAAATTAGATTTCTTGCAAGTAAGATTTTTAACAGCGCTAAACTGATAGTGCGTGTCAGGGTTTAAAAGACTTGGGGACTAATCCAAGGAAAAAGATATGCCTACACAACAAAATTGGGCAGAGCTTGGACAACGTTTCCTGAGAGGGGAAAGTGTCTCACAGTGGGAGGCTCACAGAGGGGGCCACTATCTAGGAGAGAGGAGGGAAGGGAACTCCTGGAGGTGGGGCCGAGGGGGGAATCAGAGAAAGGACTTCTTGCTTTCAGGTGCTATCACTCAGCAGCACCGTTTGGAGTCCCTGGGTCAGAAGGGCTACAGCATGTGGGGTCTTATCATCATGTGGCTATATCTTAATGGCCAGCAGATGCCTGGTGAAGTTTTGCAATGATATAAAGTAGAAGGGTTCTAAATGACTCAAATCTGCTTTTTTGGTGCCATTTTTAAAATAATTGAATCTGTAGAAGTTTACATTTTGTGCTTTGTGAACTTTTGAAATAACAGGTCTCAGTCTGAAGTGAAGATATAAACAATCTAGGAGTCAATATGCCGAGGCCATCTTTGGCTCATTTATGAAGAAATGAATTTTTTTTCCCCCTTGCTCAGGGTTTGGTTCTTTGTAAAAAACAAAACATTTCATTGCTTAAGAAGTAGCAGTAAACAGAAGTTTATGAAAGTTATGGAAAATACTTTAGTTATTGTCTAAGGTTAAGAATTTGAAATGGGATAGAGGCAGATATATTCTGCAGAGCTTTTTAAGAACTAATATAGATCTCATGATTCACAAGTTGGATGAAATACAGCTTGATGCATTTTATGAGTCACTTAAACTCAATCAATTAAATTAAGTGTTTGAAGAATTTAGAGACCCACCAGATCTATTTGTGACAATGGAAATACACAACAAAGTGGTTGCTTGTCTTCTGATTTAACCTCCCCTCAAGATTCTTTACTGTCCCCCCTTACCAGAAGAGTCATTGGATAACCTAAGTGATTTGTAACTTGCTCCTGTCTGCAGTAATAACTGAACTTTCCTTTGCTGCTTTAAAATAATTTGCAGGTGTGTTTTTATATTTATGTTCAAACAGTATTTGGTTGTATAATTATTTAGCAACTAATCAAAATAGTTCGTACAAATTTTACAAAACTTCAAGGAATAATTTTCCATAAAATTTTTGGAGTAAACATTTACTCAGTGTTGAATGGTTTTATTATGGTAATAAGCATTTATCAAGTACACATTCATATGTAAGGATGTCTAGATCATTTCTTTTCAATGGTCTTGATTCTTAAATATATGTGTATATATATATATATATATATATATATATACATATATATATATTTTGCTTTATATATTGCTTTATATATTGCTATATATATATATATATTTTTTTTTTTTTTTTTTTTGCCAGGAAGTAGGATTTATTGGTAAGCATGAATAGCATGTTAATAATTTAACAAGCATGAACCTCATGCTGAGGTTCTCATCAGTTCAGAGACTGCTCTATTCATTCAAGGGGCCACAACTAGGGATGTATTTGACCCCACAGCCATCTGGGATGAGCCGCTTTTCAGCCACCATGTCTTCAAATTCATTTGCATTAAATGGGCTTAGTAAAGCCCTACTTCTTGGAAATGTGGATCATCTGGTGGCCACGGAACTTGAATTTGGCCCTGTGTAGGGTGTCAATCACATGATCCTTGTTCTGCAACTTGGTACAGATGGACATGATGCTTGGCCAACGTGGACCCTGGCCATTGTGCCCTGGGGCTTTCCAAAGGCACCCCACGTACCTGTCTGGAGCCTAGATTGGAGATATCATGAGGTCAAACATCAATGTCCACTGGAAAGGGCTGTTTCCAAGGTCCCTTAGGGCAACCCAGACAATCAATAGACTGCATACACTAACAAGGAGGCTGCTGTTTGCAGCCATTGCACACTGGGCCCCCATGGGGAAAGAGCACAGTTTAATTGGCTGCAGATTGTATATTCTTAATAGCTTATCTTTAAGTTCTTGACTTAGTAGTAAACACACCACTGCTATACTTTAAAAATTCTTTTTCTGAGTTCTAACCTTATTTTTTTAATGTTATGATGAATTATTTATCTTTTTAAACTATTGAGAATTGTGATGCATCAGATAATATAATATTCTTTCATTTAGAAAATGCAAATTATTCCTTTTAATATATTAAAGCATTCAAATTAAAAATATAATTATAATTTAACAAAGAAAGTATGCCATTTTTTTTAAAGCCACTGAGAGCCTTGTGCATTGGTGTTCTAATTCCTCATTCAAGGCAGGTATAATCCAGTTGGGAAGAAAGACGTCTGGATTAGAAACCATCTAAAACAAATTCACTGAAATACATGTCCAAGATTTTATATACAAAAGTTTTAGAGCAGTTTTTAAGGTTAGTTAATATCTTTTATCTGTAAAATTTCAAATTGAGCCCATTTACTATGGACTGTGGGCTGCCTATAGCCATAGAAATGCCCTGTACATTTTCTGATGTTCTTCAGGAAAAATAGCTTCTATTTGATATGCACATAATTCTGGGAAAATGTTGCATAATTCATTGACACTATTGTCAGGAAAAGTAAGCCAAGAATGAAAATTTTTGCAGACACCTCTTCGATAATTCTGGGTCGATCAGCTACTGTCTGTGGTGTGGGTTCTGTTGCAATGTAACATCTCCTCTTTGAATGAAGAAATTGCAGTGAAAGAAGAAGAATTTTCTATAAGATATATGAAGGAGTAGTGTGTTTTCAGAAGGGAGAGGTGCAAGGCAGAAAATAACAGATGTTGACTAAAAAAGGAAAAGGAAGACACAAAATAAAACAAACACAAAAAACCCAAGGTATCATGGATGCAGAAATAACAAAATAGAATTTTTGGAGATATGAGTCAAATTTTCAAAAGTTTAAGTAAGAGAAAAAAACCTAATCAACATAAGTAAGTTGTAAACAGATGCAAATAAATGATTCTTTTCATATATATCTAAATATAATATATAAGTAGATATATCTATGTATCTATAATCTATAGTAATTTATCTACATTTATATAACTATATATGATTTATAGAATGAAGTCTTACTAGAGAATTCTGTTTAATTATAAAATGTATTTGAAAAAATCTATAAAACTCTTCTGAGCATCCTTAAAGAACCCTTATATACCTGGAGAAACCCACACCATATTTTTTAAATCTTTTTTTTATTTACTTTTATTTTTTTAGTTTTATATATAGAGAGTGAGTTGGGGAGAGGGACTGAAGGAGAGAGAAAGAGAACCTTAAGCAGGCTCCATGCTCAGCACAGAGCCCGACATGGGGCTTGATCCTGTGACCCTGGGATCATGACCTGAGCCGAAATCAAGAGTTGTTTTCCTTCTTCCTACCCCTCAAGTGAGACAGGAAGGCTGGAAAGTACCAGGCTTGGGCACTTCCCCTCCCCCATGTTGGTTAGGCTCTGGTAAAATAGTTTCCCTGGAGGACACGCCTTTGTTAAGGAAAACTGAATGCTCTGGGCATATTCCAAGATGGTTACTTTTCTTCTTCCCCCTGCTGGAAGTACAGGGGATTTTCTTCCAATTTTCACAAGGAAAATCTGGTGGAGCCCCAGGAGGCAAAACTTATGAAAGGGTGGAGACCCTCTTAAGACAAGCCACCAGAGCTTTTAGCTCTCAAGGTCATCGACTCTGACCCTCCAGCAATCCCTCCACTGCGGTTTAGAGCTCCTGCTATTAGCTCGTGCAGCAGGTGATACTCTAGGTGATTCTCTTTGTTCATCTCTCTCAAATTGTCACGGCAGTGGCCATCCCTGTGACCTCAATTCTCTCATGACTCTAAGAGGAGGGTTTTTTGTTTTGTTTTGTTTTTTTAAGCATTTGTTTTCATCCCCAGTTTCCTTGTGGGAGGAGAGTGATGACCTCCAAGCTCTTTACATGTCAGAATGGAAACCACAAGTCTCCAGAGATAAACTTTCTAAATGTTACAGTGCTAAAAATTCACTGAACTGGTTTCCAATTCAGGAAGAATCTTAAAATCTACACGCTAAACTATTATGTGTATGTAACTAAATCTTCCTGTTCATTGAGAGGTCTAGATGCTCAACATTCCTTACATTTTCTCTAACTATCTTTCTTTTCTGTGACTTGTAGCAAGAGTGACGGAAATAAATATAAGGCCACCTCCGTGACAAGCTTCTGCATACCCCATATGTTTTATTTGCAGACTCTTTTTTTTTTAATTTAGATAAATTTGTCTTTATTATTTAGGTGATTATTGATGTTTTCAGTATTCTTGGGTTTCCTTAGCCAATATTTCCATCCTTAGTATTTCCATTCCATCTGTCACTGTCTCTTTCATCAGTTTTTGCCCCCTTTTCTTTATGTTCTTAAAGAGCAAATTTGTTTTCCTGGTCACTGGTTTTGCAGGGTCAGTGGCAAACATTACAGCTTTACTTCTTCTCTTACAGTTTGGATTTTCTTTAATTCTCTTCTGACGTCAGTCATTTTTCACTTGATCTCACACTATTTTTGATTTTCTGCTTCTGTCTCAATGCATCATTCTTGAGCTTACCAAGGAAATCTTTTTGAAAACATTCCCCTGGTTTTTTCTGAAAACTGTTTTTTAGAGATACTTTTCCCTGTGTTTTTAGGAAACGTCATGAGGCAAGACCTTTGTGTCTACAACACTCAGATCTGCCTTGTGCTTTTGCTCAGCTTTTAAATAATGTGTGAGAAATGTCCTTGGTTTTCTCGCCACCACCTGAGGGGTCCAGCTTCTTACTCAGATCTGTATCAGAATTGCAGGTTGATTATGCAAATTGAAAAAGACTTTGTTTTTAAAAAATTTTTTTTAATGTTAATTTTTTGAAAGACAGAGAGAGAGAGAGAGTGAGCGAGCGTGGGAGCATGAGTAGGGGAGGGGCAGAAGGAGAGGGAGACAATCTGAAGGCTCCAGGCTTTGAGCCGTCAGCACAGAGCCCTACTTGGAGCCCAAACTCAGGAACTCACAAACTGCAATCATGACCTAAGCCAAAGTTGGATGCTTAACTGACTGAGCCACCCAGTGCCCTAGACTTTCGACTTTTTAGTAGATTTTCATCTAGTGTGACTAATCTGATATATGCCTTTCCTTTTGGGTCACTGTACTGCTCTAGAGAATCAGCTCCAGTCCTGACTGTTTTATTTTTTTAAGGGTAAAGCATTTGGTTATTTTATTTCCCTATGTGGTTACCTCTCCTTTCACCTTTGTAACTTGTCTACATATACATTCCAAGGAGCAAGGTGTTACTGCAGTCACATTGTGTTCTGCCCAGGTCATGGACTAGGAGTTGTAGTGTCTAAAACAATTTTTGAAAAAATAAAAATAAAAAAGAAATAAAGATAGAAATGGGGGGTGGGTAGTGAGAGGGCATAGCTCTGCCTCCTGGAAAAAGAATCCTCATGAGGTTGGATGTCTGTTCCTGATTAGGTTTGGTAATAGAATAAAATGGAGTAAGCATTGCTAAGAGGATTATTTAAAAGAGCCAGGAGGACATTGAGGAAGTGAGGCTTATGTACATCTTCTGTGTTAAATTCTCAAAATTTTTGCTGCACTCAGTCTTCTGTTATGTGTTAAACCGGACATAAATGGACTTTCCCCCTGTCACTAGCCCTAGCAATCAATCACATATAGGTTAGTGTAAATATAGCTATACCAGCAGCAATCCGATCTTGTTCACAACAATTTAGGGGCTCCTGGGTGGCTCAGTCGGTTAACCGTTCAACTCACGATTTCTGCTCAGGTCATGATGTTACGGTTCCTGAGTTCGAGCCCCGTGTTCTGCTATCAGTGCAGAGGCTGCTTGGAATTCTCTCTCTCCCTCTCTCTCTGCCCCTCCCCTGCCCCCTCTCTCTTTCTCTCAAAATCAATAAATTAACCATTAAAAAGGGGGAAAAAGCAATTTATGTAAATCCCCTCTTTCCTTTTAAAAACTCTAACCTCTTTTCCTCTCAGGAGCACACTCAATTTCAACCTAACCTTAGGGATTGCAATCCCTAAGACCCCAAATAAATGCACCCATTTTATTTTGCAATTTTGTCTTTCATCGGTTGACAGGTTTTGTTTTGAAGTTATTGGTAAATCCTCAGAAGTCCAGCTTCACAGAAAAACGAGTCAGCGTTGATGCAGTTTAACTGAAACTAAGATAATGCTTTCTCAAGGTGTTTCGTAGAGTTAAAATGATTAAAAAACAATTAAAATTATTTTTACAAGTAATTATTAACCACATTTTTTTAATAATCGAGATATTCAACTCCCTAGTGCCCCAAATAGCTACTTTTCTGAATTGCTTTTTTCCAGGAGATGCTTATAATAGACTCTGTTATGACCACGTGGGTCCCCCTTCAGGATCGGGTCCTCGCTCCTCAGAGGCCACCCGGGCTCCTAGCCTGAGAACTCTCTACCTGAGAACTGCCCCTGGCTGAAGGGAGCTGCCTCACCTGAGATGCCCTCTCCTCAGGGGCAGACAGCATCCAAAGATTGGTAAAGCTGAGAACAAAAGCCCAGGCCACTTGTCCCAATTCAGGACATCTCCAAAGACCTGTCTCAGCAGCAGACACTTGCAGGAATCAGCTGGGGCATTTGTTGCCGCTGCATTACAGCTCAAGTTTTGCTCTGTCCAATCACAGTTCCTTCGAGAGTACCTTCCTATTTTGCCCGCACTCCTATCTGTTTGCGGGAATCTGTTTCCCAGGAGCCCAACTGGAGACAATACTTCCATTTGCCCGCTCAGATCGTCTCTGCCAATCTCTGTCCTGGGAGGCTCACCTCTTAATTCTGCTTCATTGGGCTACCTTGCCTTCTGGTATCCCACCATCTTCAGCCATCAGTAGATAAAGGCAGGGGATCAGAGGGTAGGAGGACAGTGGGACCTGGATATTTAACCCCCATCCTCCTCCTGCTTCATGGTTTTGATAGCAGCTGAGTTACTCCGTGGTCAAGATTCTGTCAGCCTCTTATCCATGTCTCTGGGCCTTGGGTTAGTAAGGGCTTCCTTTTATTGCTGGTTTAATACCATCCTCTGCCCACATTTCTGTAAATAGTCATTTCATTAAAATTCTTTTCCATTCAGTCTTTTAAGTGTGCTGGCTATTTCTTCCTGGGCTCCTGACTGAAGTCATTTTGAAAACATCTTTCTTCATTTACTGGTTCTAATTTCCATCATCAACCATTCAACAACACAAGGTTTAAAAACTGCCATACAGCACATATCATCCTCTTGTACAACAGAACAGAAACGATGTTTGAAAACCAGTTCATCATTAGCATAAGCCTTTATTACAAAATGCTGGACGTGAGAAGGCTCCAAAGGAGCATTATAATATGGGCAACCATGGCAAAAATTTTTTTTTTAATTTTTTTTAATGTTTATTCATTTTTGAGAGACAGAGAGAGACAGAGCATGAGCAGGGAAGGGGCAGAGAGAGGGAGACACAGAATCTGAAACAGGCTCCAGGCTCTGAGCTGTCAGCACAGAGCCCAATGAGGGGCTCGAACTCACAAACTGCAAGATCCTGACCTGAGCCGAAGTCAGACACTCAACTGACTGAGCCACCCAGGCGCCCCAAACATGATGGAAATTTTAATCAGATTTTACCTGAAAGGGTCAGCCAAAGTTCAGCTGGTTTGGGGAATATAGTGGTCCCCCCTTATCAGTGGGAGGATACGTTTCACAACCCCCTGAAGCCAGATAGTACCAAGCCCTAAATGGATTATATTGTTTCCTATACATACATACCTATGATAAAGTTTAGTTTATAAATTAGGCATAGTAAGAGAATAATAGCAATAATTAATAATAAAATAAACCCTTCTTGTGACAGTGTGAGATGACAAAATGCCTGTGTGGTTCAATGAAGGGAGGTGAATGAGGTAGGCATTGTCACATAACATTAGGCTACTACTGGTCGTCTGACACTATGTTAGGAGGAGTATCATCTGCATCCAGACCGAGGTTGACTGCCAAAACCATGAAAAACAAAACCCAGTTAAGGGCAGGGGCCACTGTAGCTGGTCAAAGATAGTTCTCTTGAAGTATAAAGGATTTTTCTTACAAATCCAAAGCCATTGTTTGCACAATTTGGATTTGGTCAAAGGGAGTAGAGAAGAGCAGTTAGGGATAAGGTTGTGGGCTCCAGGAGTGGAGGGACGTGGGGCTGTGTGGGCAGGGTCGTGTGAGAGGCACATTCTCAGTCCTTCTCTGTGTCTCAGAGTGAGGACATGACTTTATCCTCAAGATGGGTAAATCATAACCAAAATAATTTAAGAGCTTAAGAATATGTAGGGGAAGGGAGATAGAATTTTTCTTTTAGATTTAAGCTTTTTAGAGGATGAAACCCAAAGTATGGAAATGGATTAAAATAACTCAGCACACCTCTGAGATATTTACATTCATTTCTCAAAGTGAAAAAATATTCCTCGTTAAAACAATGAACTAGATACATCTTAGGAAAAAAATGAGAACCTATTTGTTTTTTAATTTAGATAATAGAGCCCCTAAGCAAGGAAGTTTGGTTGAGGAAGATAATCTGCCTGAATCATTGTGATTGCAATTTAAATTAGAGAACCTAACAAAATACCTAATATAATTACTGAGATGCGAAAATCCTTTTCTCTCTCCTTTCTCCTTCCTTCCTTGTCATTTGCCATCTGACCTCTCATTGAGTAAAAGGAAAAGGAGCTTATCACCCCAGGAAAAAGGCAGCACCACTTTCAGGAAACCACGAATTCTTTCTCCTCCTTCCCTCAGCCCCATATGCGATTCACACTGCAAGCAGAAAAGCTCAGTGCTGGGGTAACTCAACTCTAAGAAGAACAAACATTTACAAGGGATTGTTGTGAGTGGGCAGTGTCAATTTGCTTCCTTTCAAGTCAACGCTAGTGCCAGCGGGAACAACCACGGTCTCCACATCATCTGAGATTTCGTTGAGGCAGGAACTGCCTGTCAGTTTTACATATTTTGTAAAACTCTGACTTACAACACTGGATACGTTCTGTTCTCAAGCAACCACACTCAGTTGTTCTCACTGTGATTTCTTCTCCGCTGCCTTTGAAGTTAATATGAATATAATTTTCAAGTAGCCAAGCATGTGTTGATTATTTCTTTTGTCTTATAGATGGCCAGAGGATTGCATCTCGTGAGGACTGCTTAAAAACTCATAAAAACAATTTGGAAAGGGCCCTTTTTAAGCGAATGAAATAGAACGACCGGGTTTTAATTCCAGGAACTCATAAAACTATATTAGCAATCTCTATGAGTGTTCTGTTGAGGTGCCTGGGAACAATTGGATACAGCTCACTGTTTCTTATCTTACTAACTTGTACTTTCCTATCCTATAGGATTCCCTTTTGAGATTGTTCTCACCTGTATCTTAGGCTTACCTCCTTTCTTTCTGTCTTTGTCTTATTCCGTGCCTTCATCCCTTCTCATCTCACTCATCTGTGATAGCTGATTTTCCACCTCTAAATTAACCCCATAATGGCACCTGCTGTACAAAAATTCTTAGTTTGCAGGACAAAAGTCAAGCAATAAGATTGGCTTCAAATTGTAAAGGGCCAACTCATTCTGAAATCTTATTTCCTTGTCACTTAGTTAAAGAAAAAGTATTCATGACGTCCATGACACTCGTTAGAGATGGTATAGAAGACTCTGTTTAAGAGGGACCACTGCAGAGTGTTTGGGAGTGGGGAAGAGAGATATGGCTCACCTACCAGACACAAGGACAAGCAGGGATTTATAGCCAAGGAGTGCGGTGGGGGTCAGTGAATAGAAAATTACTAAGAGGAAACATCAAGTCTTCAAGGATTCTTGCTAGACTGGCTCAGCTGGATTCTTGCTGAAGGCAGGCCAGGATGAAGATGGAACTGAGGTGGGAGATGAAGAATTTGATCAGGTGTAGAGGGTGGTCAGGCCTGAGGGTGGAGGTTTGCATCGAATTGACTATGCAGAATCCTTGCTAAACCTGGACTAAGTGAGCCAAGGACAGAGCTCAAGGTCAACAGCTAATCAAGAAGAGACCCAATGTCACTCATTCCTTTTTCACTCTCACACTGGTATTCTTTGCAGCACAAAATTCCTTCATTGTATTCTGATGATTCCTACCTAATTGTCCTAAAGCATGCTATTTCCTCAGCCTGAAGTTTTCTTCCTGCCTACAGATAGTTTACTCCTAGTCATCTTTTAAAATTCAGCTCAAATGTCGCCTTCTCTTGGAAGTCCTCTCTGACCCACAAGTCCAATTTGGATGCTCCTCCTCTGGGCATCCCTTCGTTCATTCAACAAGTGTTATTTAGTGATGATTCTGGATCATTCCCGGAGCAAAGCACTGAAGATGTGGTGGAAAATGCTGTGAATGAAACTTGCAGCTTCGTATTGTCTTTAGCTCTGTGGGAAAGGCCATGTTTTATTAGACACTGCATCCCTAGAACTTAGCCCAGAACATGATGTGTACTAATACTCCATGTTCAGTAACTATTTGTGGAAGGCAACGATTAACAAGAGCAGGAAGTAAGAATGAAAGGTGCTGGGGAAATAGAGTTCAAAACAACAGAAATTTATTGAATCTCGGTTCTTAGAGGATGGAAATCTGACATCAAGGTACTAGCAGGTTGCGGCTTTTCTCCTTGGCTTGTAGATGGCCATCTTATTCCCTGTGCCTTCACATGGTCTAACCTCTGTGTGTGTGTCCAAATTTCCTCTTCTTATAAGGATACCAGGAAAATTGGATTAGAGCCCCCCCAATGACCTCATTTTAAATTAGTTACTACTTAAAAAACCCATATCAGAATATAGTCACTTTGTGAAGTACTGAGGGTTGGGACTTCAAAATAGGAGTTTAGGAGGACATAATTCGGCTGATAACACCTGTCTACCTTGATGAAAGTAGAAGAGATCGAAGAAGAGAGCAGCTTTATTATTGAAAACACATGAAACCAGAATTTGATGCACATCACATGTAATCCACTACAGAGATGGCAAAGACAGGACTACACTTCCCCTTGTGTATGGTCAAGCAGATACAACACATTCGATACATATTCTTTTTTTTTTTTTTTTTTTTTTTTTACGTTTATTTATTTTTGAGACAGAGAGAGACAGAGCATGAACGGGGGAGGGTCAGAGAGAGGGAGACACAGAATCTGAAACAGGCTCCAGGCTCTGAGCTGTCAGCACAGAGCCCGACGCGGGGCTCGAACTCACAGACCGCGAGATCATGACCTGAGCCGAAGTCGGCCGCTTAACCGACTGAGCCACCCAGGCACCCCTCGATACATATTCTTAAGAGAAGCAACAGCCAGCCCTCAGCGGAGAGGGGGGACCACACCATTTGGCACAGAGTCCATCCTAAATCCCCTTGGTGAGGTGGCCATCTGTGCTTGCTAATTCCTTTTTCTAAAGAAAAGATACATTTTTCTTATCTTTACAACAGGAGGTACTTTTGCAAGTTGGAGTAAGGCACCCGTTGGAAGTTAGGCTCCTACCCTCCCAAAGCAACTGAGACCCGGGAGCTCTGTCTTCCTTGATGGTTGTGTTTTGAAAAGATGACTTCCAGATCCATAAGAAAAACATCCCTGGGCTGTAAAACTGGACAGAGGCTTATTTAGCCTTTTAAAAAGATTTGTGTACATCTCAAAGGAGCAAAAAACGAATTTACAGTAAGATTTCTAAAGTAAATGCTGAAAGAAAAGGGAAGGGGGGAGTCTCTTCCTTATTTTCCACTGGTATAATTAACGCTTTTATTTTAAATTTCTACTTGCCCTTGCAAGGACAGAAAGGGAGGATGTCAGACACCAGGTGTTTCCTTCTCTCCTTTGAGGTGATACTCATGTTGTGGGACATTTGTACACATGGCACCATTCACAGGTATGCTCAGGGGTCTGTTCAAACCCACCGCACGCATTTCCACTCAGTCCTTCCATCTCTACTGTTTAGAGAACACAAGAGGACTCAAATTGATGGTAAGCATAGTTTATCCATTCTGACTTATTAAAATGGGAGTCACTTAATACACTCATAATTTAACCACCAATAGCAACAATTCACTTGCTTTTCCCTTTTAAACTACCTACTGTACTTGGTGTGATACTTGAGAACTACTAAAAATGACACAAAATAAAAAAAGGAAAAGAAGAAGTTGTGTTTGTCATTAAAATTCATTTAGAATGTGCATTACTAACCCCCTCTTTCCTCTAAAAACAAGAGGAAGGAAAGTGAGGAATTATGTAGATAAATCATCTCACTGATAAGGTACCTATGCATCTACCACTGCCTCAGATAAGCTCTGAATTTCTCCAGCCTTCTGTTCCCCAAAGGCCATGCTGCTTTGGTCACAGTAACAAGGAATGGCAAGAAACATGTAAAGATACACACTTTTTTTCTTGGAACCAGATACGTATGCAAATACAGTAAACATTTTTGTTTTTAATTTAAATCCAAGTTAGTTAACATAGAGTGTAATAATGATTTCAGGAATAGAATTTAGTGATTCATCTCTTACATATGGCACCCAGTGCTCATTCCAACAAGTGCCCTTCTTAAAGCCCATCCCCCATCTAGCCCATCTACCCACCCAACACCCCCTCCAGCAACCCTCTGCTTGTTCTCCGTATTTCAGTCTCTTATGCAAATGAAGTAAACAGTTTTAAAAAATGATTTGAATTATGCACAAAAGGGAAGTAGTAGGAAATATACAACACATGGTGATTAGTCAATGATAGGATGATAGACAATCTTTTTCTAATACTCTTACTTTCTAAATTTTCTACAATAATATGCAAAATAATTACAGCAATAATTTTGTTAACATTCGAACAATGAAAATTACTAATTCCATGATTTTCTGGGTTGTTTTCCCTAATTCTATGTGCTGGGAAAAATAAGTATACATAGAATTGTTTATCTCCACTCCGATATCTGTTGTCTTTTGGCAACACGAAACATCCAGTTCTAAAGAGCAGCTGCTGAAGAGAGTAAATAGTCATTAGCAGGGTTGTACTTATTCTTCATGATTTCCTCCGTGATCTTGAAGGCAGTCTTATTTACCCCCAAGATAGCATTTGGACACACACATCTGGATTTTGTCATTTCCCATGTAGCTGCATTGGAGTATTATATCACTGAGTTCTAATTACATATTTTAGCTGTGATGCAAATAAGTCTTCGGGGTTCTTTTTCAGTTATTTACTAATGTTCGTATATAATTCAGATAGACGGAACTCCAGTAGGATGTAAGATTTGGGAGAGCATTTTGAAAACTGTCCTAGAAGAGTAGCATCATGGATGGCCTACATGTCATCTAAATCTGTGTTTGGACTGTGTGTTCATTAGGCATTTCTGAAAACAGATGGAAGGCTAGACCAAACTGCAAGGCCATTTGCAAAAGTCCAGGAATCTGCAAATGTGGATCTTCGAAAGACTCTTTCTTACGGGCTAGTTGAACAGCTACAGGTCCACCAGTTGGGCTGAGCTGGGAGCACCCTTCTGTCAGAGAGGTACCTGAGACCAGCAGAGTGCTGCACCCCTCCAGTGACTTGCATTGTTTATGATGCTGGCATTGCCATCAGTGAAGAACACTGAATCCTTGTCCATCTCAGACAGTTGGTCCCAAGGGGCTCACCATGTAGCCAGAGGAGGAAGAAGTGGGGGTACCATTCCCAATTCCACATGGCTCTCAGGCAAGGGGCTGAGCATGGAAGAAGTCACACCCTCCTGTAATTTAGAAAGACGTTTGATGTCAGGTTGAGTCCTCTCCTGAAGGCAAAATAGGGGCATCGGAGGCTTTGCTGAGCTTCTGCTGGCAGGCATGTCTAGCCCAGGGCACTAGTACTAAATGGGGGCCCGTTAAGACCTTGGTTCCTAAAAAAGCCCAATAGGATGCAAAAAGGTGGCACTCAAAATAAACATACTGGGCTGCCCCTGAGGCGGGTGCTTTGCCTAAAACCCCATAGGAAGTCAGGTAGACTCATGTTTGGTCCAGAGACTCCAGGAGGTATAGTCAGGTGTGGCCAAGGACTCAACTCAGGATGTAAAGCCAACTGGGAGTAAAGGTGAAGCTTGTTGGAATATCCATTGATCAGCTTCTAAAGTGCCCTGTTGGGCCTCACCCCCATGGAAGCTGGCAGACTTGCATACGGTTGCATATATAGGCAAAGAATTAGGAGAAAACGTGAAAAGGCCTAGTATGTGTTGTGCCTGTCTGAGAATAGTGGGTGGTTCAGTAGTGAGCAATTGATGTTTGATGGCTCAGGGAATCTTTCAGTGCTTAGAGAAGCTGATGCTCAGAAACTTGACAGGTGAGGCTGTCCCTTGGCTCTTATAGGGGGAAGTTTCCTAGCCACACTGAGGTAAGTGCTGAGTAAGGGTGTGCAAATCTTCCCGTACCACTTCCTCAGAGGGTCCCCTCAGCATAATGTCGTCTATATATCATCTATATGTCGTCATTAAATGGCCCCAAATGGCCATTTCCCGACTGTAAGCTATTGAAATCCTGGCAACAGAGGCTACATGCTATGGCAGGGTTGTTTAAATGTCTCGTTATGAGCTGCCTAAATGTGTACTGAGCACGCTCAAAAGTGAAATCAAATTGGGATTTCTCTGTGATGGGAAAAGAATCAAACACATTAGCTAGATTAGTGACCACACAGGACACTCCTTGGGCCTACTGTAGCTCTTCAATCAATTCTATAACGTGAGGAATTGGAGATTTAATAGGTGGAACATGAGCACTGAGGTTCCTGTAATCAATGGTGAGGTACCACTCATTAGTGCCTGGCCAAATGGGGCTGTTGAAAGAGGAGATTGTGGGCTTAATGATTTTGTCTCAAGCATTTGTTTAATAACAGGGCGTAGGTCTTCAGTGCTGTTTAAGCTGGTATTAGAGGGTGTTTACCATCCTGACTGGAGGAGAAAGAGGCATCAGTGCTTTGTTTGGTGGGTTCTACCAGGAAGGCCAAGGACTGGGGCTTGTTCCATAAAGTGTCGTGTCCAGGACTCCATGCCTGTAATAGGGAAGAAAGAGCCAAGGGGGCCACTACCGGAGGAAGCTATTTGAGGCAAGTGGTATCAACAATTGCATCAAAATGGATTTGTACACCTGTGATTACTTTACTGTTAATGCCCTGTATGTAGGACTCCCTCTTTAGGGATGAATTTAGAGGGACTTCCTGGAATAGCAGTGACTTGGACCCCCAAATCTAATAGGGCCAAAAGGACTGTATTTTTATTGTTCCAATGGACCACCAGAGTGGTTTAGGGGAGATTGTTGCCAGGAGATGGGATAAGCCCTGAAGAGCCACCAATTCCCTAGGGTAGGTGCTTAGCTGGCTACCAGTCCCAGGGGTTACGGAAGGGGGCAGAGGAGTATCGAGGACTGAACTGGGGTCAGAGGAGGTGGAAGGTGGATAGGCTGTAGAAGGGGGCTGTAGCTGGGAGAATGCTAGTTTTAGGACCTGCAGTTTAGATACTAGGTGTCCAGAGATCAAGTAGCCAAGAACTCTGAGATTTCATAATTCCCCATAGAGGTTTGCCTATGTATTTTCATAGAGAGAAAAATTAAGCCAGGGATTTATTATAAAAGGAGTAGGGATCCTTCTTTATTAGGGGAAATTTGTGTAATGGCAACCCTTCTGGTGCAACAGAAGCAGAGGGGCATAAATGCAGTATCTGGGTACTTTGGTGGAATTTCTTCCATGTCAAAACCATGTCAATGACCCCTTGTACATTTTAAATGGTTTTGGCAGTTCCAATATAATGTAGCACCACCCTGTAACTAGGAAGAGTACTTTGTAAAAATAATGATCTGGACTCGGAAGTCAAATGGGGCCCCTTCAGGAACAGAAATGAAGAGGGGGTCATTTGGGTTAGGATGGTTATCAAAAAGATGAGAAGTAACAAGTCTTGGCAAGGATATGGAGAAAAGGGAACCCTTGTGCACTGTTGATGGGAAAATAAATTGGTTCAGCCACTGTGGAAAACATTTTGGAGATTATTCAAAGAATTGAAATTAGAACTATCGTATAGTCCAGCAATCTCACTTCTGGGTATACATCTGAAGGAAATGAAATCACTATCTCAAAGAGCTTTCTGCAGTCCCACACTCATTGTTCACTGCAGCATTATTCACAATAGCTGTGACATGGAAATAACCTAAACATCCATCGATAGATAAATGGATAAAGAAAATGTGCTATATAGATGCAATGGAATATTACTCAGCCATAAAGAAGAAAAAATCCTGCAATTTGCAATAGCATGGATTCACCTGGAAGGCATTACGTTAAGGGAAATAGGTCAGAAAAAGGCAAATTCTGTGTGTTGTTCACTTATATGTGGAATCTTAAAAAGTTAAATAATAGAAGTACACGGTAGAATGGTGGTTGCCAGGGGCTGGGGGGAGGGAGGTGGGAGAGATGTTAAAACATACAAATTTCTAGGTATAAGATGAGTAAGAACTGGGAATCTACTGTGCAGCATAGTGAGACTGTATTACATACTTGAAAGTTACAGAGAGTAGACCTTAAATGTTCTCACCACACACACAAAAAGTAATTATGTGAGACAATGGAGGTGTTAAAACTAAGCCTATTGTGGTAATTCTTTCATAATACATAGGTGTATCATATCATAACTTTGTACACCTTAAACTCATACAATGTAATGATGCAATTAGATCTCAATAAAGTTGGTTGGAAAAGAGACTAAAGAAAAAAAAATCCGACTCCATATACTGATTTATTTTTTAATTAATTAATTAGTTAATTAATTATTATTTGTGTGTGTGTGTGTGTGTGTGTGAGTAATCTCTACACTCAACGGAGGGCTGGAACTCAGGACTCTGAGATCAAGAGTCGCTTCTACTGACTGACCCAGCCAGTCACCCTTCCATATATTGATTTAAAGTTGAATTTTTCACTTAATACAAAATTTTGAACATCTTCCTAATTCAATAAATATAGAATTCATTATTACTTTTAGCGGTACTTCATTGTATGAACGTACCACAATATATTTAATTTTCTTATTGTACATGTAGTTAATTTTCATTTTTTGAAGAAAAACAACACTGTGGTGAACATCCTTCTAAGTAAATCTTTCTATTTATCCTGTATGATTTCCTTTAGATAAATTTTTAGAGAAAGATTCCTGAATCAAAAGCTATAATATGTTGTACTGAGGTGTGTATACATATGAAGAACATATTCTTCATGAAGAATGAAGGAGAAATGCACCGTGGTACACAGAGTCAGAAAGGCAGGAGTTAGCACCTAAAATACCTGCTGTGTGACCTTGGGGAATTTTCTTAACTCACTGTGCTTTGGGTTCTTCATCTATAATAATGAGAATAAATAACTCCCTGCCACATAGGTTGGTGTGAGAAAATGCATGTGAAGGGCTCAGTGCAGTGCCAGTATATGAGTCCTTGTTGAAATGTGTGTTAATACATTTAAAATGCAGATATTCTTGGGTATAAACCACCATAGATACTGCAATACAAACACTCTCCGAAATAGCAGAGAGGCCCCTTTCCTACTGAGTTGCACTGACAAAGGCAACACACAGTGGATGAACTCAGATATAGGCAGATAGCACAAGAGAAAGAGTGTCTTCTAGGGTAAAAGTTTGAAGACAGTACAAGACTGAAGTCTAACCGATGGTAGTAGCAAGGCTAAAGATTCTGTTAACACAAGAGCGGTGGTCAGTTTTGAATTATGAATATCGGGAAAGGGTACGAGAGAGACTCAATCCAGGAAGAAAGGTAGCTGTGGACCAACGTGGATGTTGGCTCAGGAGCTCCATCTGTCCTGAAGAAGTGGGTGCACCACTCTCCCCGCTGGCTGCCAGTAGGAATGAAAACCATCCATTCGCTCCCCTCGCTCTATCCTCAGGTTTATTTAATCACCTTCTGATTATAATCTCCCTTCCCAAGCAAACTGTATTGTAGAGAAGAGAATGTGCTCACGGAATCTAAGTATTCCAGCCCATGTAAGTTATATTTTAGGAATAAATTAATAAATCGGCGTTCTATGTTGTTAAAAAACTCATCATAAAATGTATATTTACAAACGTGCATGGAAATACATTGATAAACATGAAAGCCCTTTATGAATGTTCACTAATACAATGCAAAAGTTCACCATATTCTGAGAAAAACCTGCATAACAGGGAAATACCTTCCTGCCTTCCTTCCTCTCACATGTGTTCACGGACTGGTGAAACTGAGGCAGGCATGGCTATAGGTACTTAGCATTCAACAACATACAAGTGTTACCCAAGGATAACAACCACAAAAGAAGCCATACATAATAATAAATCCAAATAAATCTCTCTAGAGCTGAACTCGTAGTTTAATGGCCACTTACAACATAAAAACTAATTGAATTTCAGTTTTCTCACAGATGCATTAAAAAACAATTTATCAACAAAAAAAGGCAATCTATCATGGCTTTTAAATGAGCTTTCAAGTGAAAATTTGAGGAGCACAGTAACAGATGCTGAATGAATTTTATTCTGGTTCCAGTGTGATAATTCTGGATTTTACTTCTCCAAAGGAGAAATTAACATTAATTAGAATTAATTAATTAATTATAACAAAAATTAAAAGTTTTCATTTTAAAATATTTAAGGATTATAAATGCAGATCTTACCTTCCATCTCACCCAACATTTATTTGGCCAGAATAGAACATTTCAGCATTTGATTCAAACTCATCGAAAGATCTCAATGACTTTATTACTGACACAATTACCTCAAAACCTTTTTTGGGAGACACTAACAGAGGGTGAGTAGTAAAGGCCAATTTGTCTATCCAAGAATTATGACAGGTGAAATATGTGAAATAATGAAGCAAATGGAAAAGAATCAGAGTTTAAATCAAGCAGAAAGATTTTCAGAAGAATAAGAAGTAATTGGACCATCAGTAAGAAGAAATTAAAATGTTGGTTGGAAATAAAGAGTAAACTATACAAGAGTTCATCAAAATTTGGCAAAATTTGTTCATAATTTAAATGTACTTACAGAGGTGCCTGGGTCGGTCAGTCAGTTAAGTATCTAACTTGATTTCGGCTCAGGTCATGATCTCATGGTTGGTGAGCCCCAATGTTGGGCTTTGTGCGGATGGTGCAGAGCCTGCTTGGGATTCTCTCTCTCCCCCTCTCTCTCTGCCCCTCCCCTACTCACTATCACTCTCTCTCTCAAGATAAATAAACATTAAATGAACGTGTTATATAAACTCAAGCATTGTCTTTATTAGTTTTATAAAAACTACAAGATCCAGGTGTAAATTCATATAAATATGAATGTCCTTAAAAATTTTTTAAAGCAAGGGCACCTGGGTGGCTCAGTCGGTTGAGCATCCGACTTAGGCCCAGCTCATGATCTCATGGGGTTTGTGGGTTCGAGCCCCACGTTGGGCTCTCTGCTGACAGCTCAGAGCCTGGAGTCTGCTTCGGATTCTAGGTCTCCCTCACTCTCTTCCCTTCCCCCACTAAAGCTCTGTCTCTGTCTCTCTCTCTCTCTCACTTATATTACCTATTCATTCACTTTCTCCACTATCCCCGAAAGTATACCACTTGAAAAGGAATCTGAGTTCTTCCCCCAAACCTGTTTATTCGCCTCTTTCAAGGTCATGGCATTTGGTGGTAAAAGATTTACTTTAGGGGCTCAGCCAGTTAAGTGTCCAACTTCGGCTTGGGTCATGATCTCAAGGTTCAGTCTGTGAGTTCGAGCCCCTTCTTGGCTCTCTGCTCTTAGCACAGAGCCTGCTTCAGACCCTCCATCTCCCTCTCTCTCTGCCCCTTCCCCTGCCTCTCTCAAATAAATAAACATTAAGAAAAAAAAAGATCTGCTTCCATCATCATCTGGAGTCATCTAGGATCAAATTCTTAGAGAAAGTAAGTCTTGGTTGACACCTTAATTGTCACCTTAGAGCTTTTTAGTGAACATGAGAACTGTAGTGTTTGTTGATTGTTTCTAATCTTTTTTGTTTTTTAAATTTATTCATTTATTTTGAGAGACAGAGAGAGTACAAGTGGGGGAGGGCCAGAGAGAGAGAGAGAGAGAGAGAGAGAGAGAGAATCCCAAGCAGGCTCCATGCTGTCAGCACAGAACCCAACGTAGGGCCAAACCCACGAACTGTGAGATCATGGCCTGAGCCGAAACCAAGAGTCGAACACTCAACTGTCTGAGCCACCCAGGTGCCCCTGTTGGTTGTTTCTAAAGGGAACCAACTTAGAGAAAGAAAATTTGAGTTCAGGATCAAGTCTAAGTAAAAGGCCAGAGCTTCCATGATTGCCATAAAAGAAATCTCTATTTACTAGACCTGTAGGATCAGGATTTCTGAAAACCAAACCTGAAGTCTAAATAATAATGCAAGATGAATCCCCACTCTCGTGGAGTCTCTTAGGTCAACATTAGGGCACTGGTTATGAAAGACTGGGTTCCCGAAAAATTGGGATGATAAAACTCGAGAAGGTTCTGACTAAGCTGAGAAAATCAAACCCTAAATTCTGTCAAGCCACTTTTGCCAGTTTAAGCATCCCTTTCTCACCTGTTTTATAAAGGTAGTGTGCCCTTGCCTGTAGAAACTGTACAGGTCTCCCGTGAGGTAGATGTCTTGCACAGACTTCTAATTCCCTCAAGACTTCCTTCCACCACAGTCCAGACTGAGTGAAGTTCATAGTGAAAGCTCCATTCCTGTGCAAAATGCCCACTCTGCTCCTTTTGTTCTGCATTTATATATGACCTGAAACCCAGATCACCAGACAGCTTAAGAAAGACCCTATATGAAAGACAAAACTAGGGATGCCTGGGTAGCTCAGTCAGTTAAGCATCTGGCTTAGGCTCGGGTCATGATGTGGTTCTTGGGTTTGAGCCCCACATCAGGCTCTGCACTGACAGCTCAGAGCCTAGAACCTGTCTCAGATTCTGTGGCTCCTTCTCTCTCTGCTCCTCTCCTGCTTGCACTCTCTCTCTCTCTCTCTCTCTCTCTCAAAAATAAATAAGTATTAAATAAAAAATTTAAAAAAGAAAAAAACTAAATAAACAATAAGAAATCAAACCAACATTAGCAACAAAAACAAAACATAAATGAAAACAATTTGAAAAAAAACAAATTATGGGGCGCCTGGGTGGCTCAGTCGGTTGAGCGTCTGACTTCAGCTCAGGTCACGATCTCACGGTCCATGAGTTCGAGCCCCGCGTCGGGCTCTGGGCTGATGGCTCAGAGCCTGGAGCCTGCTTCCGATTCTGTGTCTCCCTCTCTCTCTGCCCCTCCCCCGTTCATGCTCTGTCTCTCTCTGTCTCAAAAATAAATAAATGAAAAAAAACAAATTATGGAAGAGAGTAGAAAAACAAAAAGATAATGTATACATGGAGCAAGAATGGAGTACTATACAAGGAGCAGTTAGAGATTAAGAAAGAGCTCATGAGAATTAAGCACATAATAGCAGAAATGGAAAATTATAAAATATTTTGAAAGATAAAATAATATCCCACAAAACAGACAAAAAAGGCCAACATATTATACACGAGCAAAAATATAAAACTAGAGGATTAGGTCTGTAGGACAAATTTCCATATAATAGGAAATTAGAAAGAGACAATAAAGAAAACAAAAGGGAGAAATTGTCAAAACTAGTTCAAGAAAATTTTCCAGACCTGAATGACCTAAGTTTCCATATTGAAAATGCCCACAGAGATGCCCTGTAAAATAAATGAAACAAAACCACAGGAATATATATCATTGTGGCATTTCAGAACACTTAGGACAAGAAATTCTAATTATCACCAAGAAAAAAGAAAACAGTTTAAAATGATCAAAAGACAAAATGGAATTGATTTCTCATTAGAAACACTTGAAGCAAGGCAACAATGAATCAAGGTCCATGCATCCTTTATCTGGATTCCACTAAAATGAGAGGACATCCAGAGAGAAAGAAAAAGAGATAGGAAATACAAAAGAGACATTTAGGGAGTCCTCAGGATTATGGTCCAAAAGATTTTAGGATGATGACATGGGAAGCGGACCCAGAGGGGAAGCAGTTCATATGGGACGAGGTCAGGAAACTTCAGGAAAGTTTCTTCCAAAAGATGAAATTAATAGAATCTATCTAATGTGTTTCAACCTAATGACAAAAGAGTTACACAAATAGGGGACATATGGGAGTTGAACTAATTATAAGTACATAGTAAACTAAGTAACCAAGTAATAGAAAATTCCATGGAGAAAAAATTACAAGTCACCATAGTATACTGCATGGTTTGGTACTAAATATCGACCGACCACAGTGTTTATGTACAATATTGGGATAATTGAGAATAAGTATGCCTGCAGGGCAGGTAATGGTAAAGAAAAATAAATCAGTCCTCAGCTTTCATACTGCCAAATTTACAGATTGTGCCTAAAACTGAAAATTTAGGGACTGCCAGTCTAAATAGATTCCACAGAGGTAAAAAAACAGACAAATTAAAATTTTTGCCTAGAAGGTGAGATGGAAGGGAAGGGTATAAGGGAGACTTTTTTTTTTTTTTTTCTGGTAAGCCATGTAGAACTATCTGCTTAAAATATGTACTTGAATAACTTTCTAGAACTGTTGGACTCAATATGTGCGTATATAGCTTTGGGAAAAGTTTAAAAATTAAAAACACAATTTATTCATAAATGATTAAACATTTCTGATCATGCCTAAGTGAAGATTTAGGAGATTAACCACACACCAGGAAAAGTGAGTGGATAATTGCAATCAAATATATTATGGTTCACATACTTTAACCTAAATGCTATTCATCTTAAACTCAGTAGTTTGAGTGAGTCATTAATAATGTACAGATGACACCAAGAGGGGAAAAATTATTTTGAGTCATCCATCTTTTTTTTTTTTTTTGTCAAAATACTCAGGGAATGATTTTTCCAGATATCATCATTTGCTGTAGTCTGATGGGGGGCGGCTTCTCCCTACATCCTGACACGCATAATTTATCTTATAATGCTCCAGGTCGGAGTTGGATATCCCCAATGCTGTAATATAGATGTGTGAATTTCACCGTATTTTTATAAATTATTCTTCCCTCTCAATGAGTAGGGTTTGTGACCAGTCATTGCAGCCTTTCTTTTTTTGTCACTATAAATGTTGGCCAGCTTGAAAGTCTAACATCAAAACATAATGAGTATAATCAAGTGTTGGAAAGAAAAGCCATCTGAAAATTCCCTCCCACCCCCAACTAATGTATAGGTTCTGGCAAAAATGTTCCTTCTGTTATTTTTAAGATGGCCCAGGACTGAATACTTTCCTCATTGAACAGACTATGGAGAATGAATACATCCAGTTCCCAGTCAACCTGGTCTTCAAAGACCTCCTCGTTTATTTGATTAACTTCGGCCAAAAGATAAATTATATAGTTATGTGACATCTGAAAGTAACTTTGATAAAACTGGTACATGGTGACCTAGAAACCTTCAGACTTTGTCAGATAGGAGTAAGTTTAACAATATAAATAAATCCCTTTTCTCCCTGTGCTCAACGCTCACTGGATCAAAAAGCCATTATGTTATCCTGTGTGGTTCTATCTGCTCTGGCTCCTTTCATTTAATCAGATGTCCCTTTGGAAATTCCATTTTTCCCCTCTTCAGCTTTGTTTCCTAGAAAGAACTTTTTTTTTTTTGGCCTGGAGCATCTTGCAGTATTCTATCCTTCCATCTGGCAATAGAAGAAACAAAGAACTTTGGACATGTAACCACTCATGGTTCCCACAGGTGTGATTTATAAACACAATGTTGATTAACTCAGCAGAATTAGGATTTACAGTCCTCTTTTCTGAGATGTCTTAAAATAGTATACAGGAAAGTAAAAAAGTTTATCCACTCTAAATATTAGTTTTTCTTAACATTCATTTACTTTTGAGCAAGAGAGACAGCACGATCAGGGAAGGGGCAGAGAGAGAAAGAGACAAAGAATCCGAAGCAGGCTCCAGGCTTTGAAGGCCAGCACAGAGCCCATTGTGGGTCTTGAACCTATGAACTGTGAGATCTTGACCCGAGCCTAAGTTGGACGCTTAACCGACCGAGCCACCCAGGGGCCCTTCTAAATATTAGTTTCTTAACAAGCAACATATTTAATCATTTGAACCTCACATGCAGACTGTGCAAATCCATTAGGGTGAAGGAATCCTTTGATTCACCTCTTCTTTCCTTTTATTCTCCAATATTTTTTCCTGTATGCATTTTCTGGCTGGTAGAAAGAGGACAGGGAGGGGAGTGTAGCTTCCTCCTCTCACAAGTATATTTACTGTCTCCAGAGACCATGGTTATAACAATTCCTATTGCATCATCTAATGTCTAATTAGCCCATTCATGGAGGTAAAATCCCAAACTTCTTTCTAAGTAGATTTAGAGTCTTGACTAATACATCACAAATAGAACAATTCACTTAAATGGGTATCTAAGAATAAAGAAAATTGTGTTACATCAAAGGTTTGGCTATTGTTTCTCTAATTTTGTCTGTTTCTGTTGGATATACTTTTAGTAGTGTTTTGGTAGCTTTTGTTAGAGAAATGAATCCTGTGGGTTATTTGAAGTATGGTAAGAAAATTGCTTTTCTGCTTTCCTAAAGTTGGTCAGAATGAAAAAATTAAGAATAAAAGAATAAGTTGAAAATATTCTATTTTTTTACTATCCAAAATTAAATATTGGTAAAATATTTGGAATAATGAAGGAATTTATTCCATCCACATATGAACAATTGGGACGGATGAAAATAATGCAGTGTTTTGCTTGATTTATTGCCTGTGCGTCAGCTTTTTAACAAAAAGACAATGAAATTGCATTTGTCATTGTACTTGATGCAAACAACTCAAGCAAAAGTTACCAGCTGACAGTCTCATGAATACTAACATCATGAATATATAACATGTCTTAAGCAAGGATGAGTTCAGGGAAAGGGACAATAATATAATTTACACTTCACTGAGTGAACTAATCTTTTGAATTTTACTCCATGGTCCCCAGTGTTCTATGAAGTCTTCTCCACGCCCCCACACACCCCCCCCCCCCCGCCCCCATTCACATAACTGAAACTTTGGGCAGTTTAGAATCTACTTGTCAAATCAATCTCGGCACAATGCTCTATTACCTGTCATGATGCCAAGTGGAGAGTACATCTCCTTGCCCTGAAGATTCTGGAAAGTCTGAGAGGCAACTCAGGAACCCAAAGCCTTTAAGAAGCTTCTCATTGGGATTTTTCTCAGGCATACGACCATTCCCCTATTTGAACACTGACAAAAAAACAAAACAAAACAAAACAAAACAAAACAAAAAAAAACACTCATAAAATTCTTCCTTTTATTCAGTAAATGATCCATTAGAATAATTTTCTAAATTTAAGATTTTTTACCTTCAACTTCATCATTAATGGGTGTTACATAAAAAGCAAGCCTTTGTATTTAACGGCAAGTCACAAATTTAGTATACTTTGGTTTATTATAAGAAAATATTCAGCATTTACTATGGGGCGACCTGATCAGGTGGAGACTGGAAGTGTGGGCAGTGAAAGGATTCGCCCAAATCAGAACAAAGGAGATAGAAATTTATTGAATACACTGTGAGGGACCAGCGGGCAGAACAGCAAAACAGAGACTGTCGGCCAGGAGGAAGTGGGAGGGGGTTGTTGTTAAGGAGGGGAAGTGAGGAGGTATGGGAAGGTATGGAATTTTCCTTTTTTGGTAACTGTGCCTGCTTGTAAGAAGCCCATTGGTCAGCTAAGGCTTATGGGTTTTTGAGATGGATCGCCTAATTAGCCTGTTTGTGATCAGCCTGAGGGCCCCTTTACCTTACTGAGCTTTCCATTGCTCAACTCTGTTGCTTAAAAGTGGCCTCTACACCTACTGTATTGAGGTCCTGTTCTAGTACCATAGAGTGATAGGTCTGGCACAACTGTCATCCCTCAGAATTTAGGGTTCCAGGGCTTGCTACTGATGTGGATCCTAAATTTGCCATTCTACAAATTAAATGCAACAAGATTGGCTTAGAGGTGTTAAAAAAAAAAAAAAGCAGAAATCAACTTGGTAAATTTAGAGATCTAATTGGTTTTATTCAGCTCTTCAGGGATTGGGCAACGTCCCATCTAGCAAATAGAAGGGAGCTCGTGGGGAGTGGTACAAATGGAAGATTTTTATAAGCAGAAGGAAAGAAACAAGGGGGTTATTAGGAAAAGAAAAGAAAGAATGGTTTCAGGCAAGGTCACCTTCCCTGAGAGTAAGGGCGGAGGTCTTACCATGCAGACTACCTCACTAGTGCTGATCAGGAAGACTGATTGGTTTAAAATTCTGCTTCTAGGAGAGCTGAAACTGCAATGACATTAGGATTAAGTCTTGGTGGAACATGGCATCGGTGACTCCATTTGGGGCTTGTTGTTTCTTTTTAACATGCCTCCAATGAGACTCGGGGGGGAGAGAAGCCCCTTCAATGCGCTGAGGGATGCTCTGACATTTACCGAGCCTTCACAGAGGTGATATTGGAGTAGGGTCTGGAGGGATGCAATTTATATGCGGAGAAAACTATATAAAATTTCTGTACTGACCCTTTAAGGTATTCATCTTTTTTTTTTTTTTTAAGGTTTATTTATTTTGAGAGAGAGAGAGCGAGCATGAGCAGGGGAGGGGCAGAGAGAGAAGGAGAGAGAGAATCCCTAGCAGTCCCTGTGCTGTTAGCATGAATCCATGAACACACAGCCTGGTAAGGCTCAATCCCATGAACCATGAGATCATGACCTGAACCAAAATCAAGAGTCAAACGCTCAACTGACTGAGACACCCAGGTGCCCCTCATCTTATTTCTTATATCAGCTAATATGTCAATAATTTGGGAGAACTTGTAAGTTGCTCCTCTATTATTTATGAGCAAATATTATATTGTTATTTTGTATCGAATAAGATATACTTATGTAATAGAGGCATTTTCATTGATTTTTTTTTTTTAAGGAAAAATCATCTTCATCTACCTAACGCCCAAGTATTTCACCAACTTCTGTATAACTCAAATTAAATAAATTATTTCCCATGAAATGTCAGTCAATCTCTGTCTTTGCAGACTAATGTAATGGACAAATGGCAGTGCTACAGGATTTATTTTATTTTTTTTACCTCAATCCCCAGGATTGGTTGTCTCGCGGCTTCCAGAATGAAAAGGTGGACACAGAATAAAATGAGCAGCAGTTAAAAGTTTATTAGAGGGGCGCCTGGGTGGCTCAGTCGGTTAAGCATCCGACTTCGGCTCAGGTCATGATCTCACGGTTCGTGAGTTCAAGGCCCGCGTCAGGCTCTGTGCTGACTGCTCAGAGCCTGGAGCCTGTTTCGGATTCTGTGTCTCCCTCTCTCTCTGACCCTCCCCCGTTCATGCTCTGTCTCTCTCTGTCTCAAAAATAAATAAACGTTAAAAAAAAAATTAAAAAAAAAAGTTTATTAGAGCTTAAGATCAGAAAGTAAGAATAGTATGAAAGTTCTCTTTACAGAGGGCTCTTTACATTTGAAAGTGAATGCCTAGAACTATACACATTGGCCTTTGGTTTATAAGGTTCTGGTCAGGCATCCCGCTTCCCCTTTCCCCCTTGTTCCTTCTCAGGTCCTTCACTTATGGCTTGATAACTCTAGGTCCTGGGTTGTCCATTCCTGATTGGCCCGATTCCATTGTGTAAAGAGTCAGCCGCCTTGATGGTGACACTTTGCTAGGGGCAAAAGAGAACCTTGGCTTAACATTGTCCCAGAGGATACTATAAATCTACTTCCTTTATCTCAACTGCCCCAAGATATATGCTGACAATCATACTCCAAGCTTATGCCCCACCCCCATATACATCTGAAGGGTCTCATAACTGGGGTTTTATTAAACAGTAATAAGTGGTATTTCCCTGGCAACAGCTAGCCCCTCAAAGTCCTGGAAACCTTGCTTCCAAAATACCTTAGAGACTTAGTCTATCCCTGACCCCCTCCCAACCTGAGGGTATATAATGAGTTACCCATCACAACCCCAGTGCAGTTCTTCCTGCCCATGGGTCCTGTCCCCATCCTTTCATACAATCACCATTTGCACCAAAGATGTCTTCAAGAATTCTTTCTTGGCCGTCAGCTCCAGACCACCCCACCCTCACCCCAAAACTTCATCACAGGGACCCCAGTTCCTAATCTTTCCCTCTTTGCCTATTTTATCCTATCTTTCCCTATCAGAGCATCTAGGAAAGGACGTCAGTAATTAATAATGGAGTAAGTATGTAATTATGGAAATGCAATCTTGAAGTATTCACTTGTGTGGGAGTGCAATATATCATATGAATCTTCATTTGGAGTGGCAAAGGTACAATAGATTTTGGAAACTAACTTTTTTACACAAGTGATTTCAAGTAAGTCATCCTCTTGATCTTTGTGAGCTGCATAGAGTCTTAAATCATATGCTTACTCTAACTGCTAAATCACGGGAAACTCTTGCTTGACTTGATAAATTATCTGGATCTATACATACCTTCGTTGCTTATATGTGAGCCAACATGGAGTGGAGCCTCTGAAAACCAACCACACTGCTGCCATTATCCAATTTCCTTCCAATGATGATTCATGCAGTTTCACAATTCCAAAGGTCACTGAAGGTTGTGTTTGTGCAAATTTGGGAAGGCTGTGGGAATCAGAAGATAACTCGAGGCCAAGTTCTGTCATCATCATGTGCTATCAAAGGCTCTGATAAGCCTTAAACATGAAACTACCCATTCTCCCGAAATGATTTCTTCAAGGGGGAAAAAAAAAAAACAGTAGCTGGGAAAATAAAACCTAAAGCAACGTTGGTAGTTTGAAAAAAATACATGCAGGTGATTTCAGCAAAGAGAAACCAGAGATGAATATGCTATTCATTAAAAATTTGGTGTTTTTCCCCCCTAATATTAAGTATTTACATTCAACTTGTCTTTGCTTTGAAGAAACAGGACCTAGTGAAAGACACAAATTTGGAATATTTCAGATGGTAAGGAAATAAGGCCATAGTGTAGACAATGTTAAAAGAGAAAAACAAGCCCAAATTAGAATCATTTGTCCCCAAAGACAAACCAAGGCTCAATTACAATTTCATCCTATTCCAGGAATATAACCTTTTACAAGTCAATCTGAATTTTCTGATCAGCACTAGTGAGGTCATCTTCATGATAAAAGCTCTGCCTTTCCTTCCCAGACAAGAGATGTCTTTTCTTTTGTTTTGCTAATAACTTCTTGCTCCAAATTTCTTCCTATAAAAAACTTCTATTTTGTACGACTCCTTGGAGCATCCCTGTCTTTACATGGTCTCTTTTCGCCATTTTTGGAAATTCTTTTTCTTCTACACAGTATTTCTACACCAATACAGAATTAGAGGCAAGTACTTCAATTACTGTTCTCAATTTTAATACTGACAAACAAATAAAACAAAGCAAAACCATAAAGTAATCTTGTATTGACCACATTCGCACTGAATGAAGTTTTAAATTTCCTCTAGAGGGCGATGGAAAGGCTTTCCTCAGGGGGCCAGAATTCCTGGTGCATTGTGGTAATAATGCAAGGTACTAAACTGAAATTTGACCCCAGGAATAGCTTGATCACTCTTATCCTATGTTTTAAAATAAACCTTTACTCCTTTGTTTCCTCCTTGCTTCCTAATTTTTCCTTCTTTGTGGAGTTGTGTGTGTGTGTTTACTCTTCAAAATGTACTTCAGGGACCCGCAGGGTGTCTGGGTGGTTCAGTTGATTAAGCCTCCAACTCTTGATTTTGGCTCAGGTCATGATCTCTGTGTTCGTAAGTTCGAGCCTCAGGTCAGGCTCTGGGTGCTGACCATGCGGAGTCCACTTAGGATTCTCTCCCTCCCTCTCTCCCTCTCTCTCTCTGGCCTTCCCCGGCTCCCTCTCTCTCTCTCTCTCTCTCTCTCTCTCTCAAAATAAATAAATAAACATTAAAAAAAAAAAAAAAAAGAGTGGAGCCATGGTGGACCAGTAGCACAAGGGACATGTGGCCAGGGTCAGCCTTGGCTTACTTATACTACTTTGTTGACCAGTTTATTAAGCCTGGTGATGCTACTCCCACATTTCACGTCAACGTGCTTAGATACCCTTCCAATGTTTCTGGCATCCACTTAACTACAGTCTTGAAGAGAAAATAATGGCATTTGCAAAAGTCTTTTTCTTATTTTTTATTTTTTAAGCTTATTTATTTATTTTTAAGAGAGAAAGAGTGTGTGTGAGTGGGGCAGGAGCAGAGAGAGAGGGGGACAGAGGATCTGAAGCAGGCTCCATGCTGACAGCAGAGAGCCCGACGTGGGCCTCAAACTCAGAAACTGTGAGGTCATGACCCGAGGCAGACACTTAACTGACTGAGCCACCCAGGCACCCCCTAACAAAAATCTTTAAAAAATACTTAAAGGGGTGCCTGGGTGGCTCAGTTTGTTAAGTTTCTGACTTTGGCTCAGGTCATGATCTTGTGGTTTATGGTTTGGAGCCCCGTGTTGGGCTCTGTGCTGACAGCTCAGAGCCTGGAGCCTGCTTCAGATTCTGTGTCTCCCTCTCTCTCTGCCCCTCCCTGCTTGTGCTCTGTGTGTCTACCTCTCTCTCAAAAATAAATAAACTTTAAAAACAATTTTTTTAATTAAAAATATTTAAACATAATAAATATTCTTTCCTTTAATGTATACCACAATTTCTCTTAAGTTTATGAAACATACATTTTATGCTTGGTTTGACTCTATTTTATGTCTCATATCCTCTGGTATTATTTCCACATGTTTTAAGCCTCTTTGTTTCCTAAAGAAAAATTTAGAAAGTAATCTCACTGCTACTTCAACCTCATTGTATTAGTCATTTCACCTTTCTCTCAAGAGCCATGGAAAACTTGTGTCAAAGCTTTGCTCAGGAGAAACAAATCACAATGACAGCTGATGTTCCAGAGTACAACAAAGAAAGAAAGAAAGAAAGAAAGAAAGAAAGAAAGAAAGAAAGAAAAAGAAAGAAAGGGGCGCCTGGGTGGCTCAGTCGGTTAAGCATCCGACTTCAGCTCAGGTCACGATCTCACGATCCGTGAGTTCGAGCCCCACATCGGGCTCTGCTGACAGCTCGGAGCCTGGAGCCTGCTTTGGATTCTGTGTCTCCCTCTCTGTCTGCCCTCCCCCGTTCATGCTCTGTCTCTCTCTGTTTCAAAAATAAAATAAAAAAATAAAAAAAAATGAAAGAAAGAAACGAAAGAAAGGAAGAAAGAAAGAGAAAAAGCATAAAATAATGAAAACTGCTAAATAGAGGCATGGAGTCAGTCGTATATAAATCTTGGTTCTGCCACTCACTATTTGTGTCAGCTTGGGTAAGTTACTAAAGAGAGGAGCCTAAGATTCCTCATCTTTCATTAAGACAATAAAAACTATTTTTTTTTCCATTGTGACATAGCTTTGTAAAATTTCTTACACTGTACTTGGCACTTACAAGGTACTTCAATACAGTTCAATACACACTGTTTTGTCAGGCATGGTGCCTGACCCTAGCAGGATGAAGGTGCAAAGACAGGCTCCTGGATGCAGGAAGTTCACGGTCTCGTTCGGTTCCTACCATGCCCCTGGCGCCTCTTTCCTTCAAAGCATCGCTTGGAAAAACACCCTCCCAAAGGATTACAAGAAACGCCGAACAGTGATGTTCTCCAAATCTCATGTTGGAAAAGGTCTTGATGTGAGGTTACTTGATGAAGGTCTATGGTTTGGAGAACATTCTATTAATAGAACTGCAAGCACAGATGGCCTGGAGTTCTTTTCAGGGACAGCTTTCTGAACAACATCCATGGCAGCTGGTTTCTATGACACGGTCTTTACCAGTAGAAGAAGGAGTCAGGTGGCCTGGCTGAATTTCAACTGGGTGGCACTTCATGGAATTGGACACTATTTAGCATAAATTTACTGATTTTTGAAACAGATTGTCTTGTGATTTTACTGCTCTTTCTTTAGGAAGAGGGGGTTCATCTGCTGTGAAGCTTAGGGTGGTTACCTCCTTTCTAGCTCATACTTTGCTTCTATGTAATTGGTCAATGCCAGTTGTGTTTCAGGTAGAGAGAGAACCAAAACTAAAAGTAAAGGTAAAATTCATTTTAAAAATAGCATGTGATGTGAAGCCATGGAACAAGCTTCTAATGCTGCCAATGCCATTTGGCTTAAGTTAACATCACATTCAACACTGCTCTCTATCAGTTGTCACTCTGTGAAAAAAATCTCAAACGGGGAGAAGGCTCAGTGGTACCTGAACATGATATTTTTGTTGAGATGGGGCAAGAGAACTGGTCAAAGGGATTTTTCTTTTTACTGTTTTAAGTACTGACACACCAAAGAACTATTTGAACTACTGTTACAAAAGGAAACAACAACGAACTTCAATGGCTTTCTGTGCTCTAATTGGCTGCAAAACGCACAGAACTTGCAAGCTGAAATTGTCACTGTGTCAGCTAGCCAGTCCATGGGATTCTTTTCTTCTCAGCATCTACCAGTAGATTGCAATGATAGGCTGAGCCATGACCTTTGATCGGTGGGCTTTGCCATAATGGTTGTGGTCAGAGAAAAGGAGCTTGAGGACCGCTTGTTTAGTGCTCCTCAAACATGAATAATATCAGAATTACCCAGAAGAGCTTCTACAAAAAGTCACATTTCTGGGTTCCATGCCAAGATTCTGATTTTGTAGGTTCAGGGTGGGGCTTAGGATCACATATTATAAAACTTCTTAGGAGATTCTGATAATGAACCAGAATTTAAGACATAGTTGAGACAAATGTGCTTCTGGTTGTATTTCTAGTAACTAGGCTTCTGCCTTTTCTATCTTGTCCCCCATTCCCAGTAACTAAATCTTGGATATGTTTGTCAGTGTCCAAGTCCTTCTTTGCTACACTACTTAGAACACTTTTAAAACTGTGGGCTTCATTTTGCTCTTTCCAGTTGGCTTTATTCCCATATTCTAACATAGAACAGAGTCCTAAATTCTAAATCCCGAATAACCTGGACCATATAAAAGGAGACAGAATGCCCTGTTGCAGGCTTGTCTGGATTTGCAGTCTTTTCTGCTCTTGGGTTTCCTGACACTATGCTATTATTTCTTTGTCCACCTGCCATATTGTCTGACCTTATCTTCAGCTACTTCTCTGCACTACTATTGCCTGACATCAAGTCCCTGCATCAGGATTCTCAAATGTAGGCTTGCATATGGGTCCTCTGCAGTGTATGTTAAATAGATTTTTGCACTCATTTACCTGTTAATAAATCAGAAACCTTGAGAATTGATCTTAGGATTCTAGATTTTTAGAAGCACCTGGCTAATTCTGATGGAGTTACTGCTGAACAATACTTTGAGAAAAAGAGCCCACAGCTAGGTTCATTTCCTTAAGTTTTGGTTCCTATTTTGTGGGCATATCTTATTCAAGTCTTAATTCATTTAGGTCCAATCCACCCTGCCGCTGTTAATATGCCACCCACCTGGCTGTGTGATGAAATACACCCACATTGAGTTAGATCCAAATGCTATCTCTTCCTATCTGAGATTAATCTTATCCTTTTCTGAACTTCCATTGCTGTCCATTTGTTTCCTTCTTTGGCTAGTCCCTGTATCCAATCTTGTATTATACACATTTAAGAAATTGCAATGTCCTCCTGGGCAGCCTCTGGCTCTGAGTAGTCTCTGTGTTTCCAGTGCTTGGCACAGTGACACAAGGCCTGGCACCTAGTGGGTGATTGGAAAGCTTATTGGATGAAAAAGAGAACTAGACTGGGAACTGCAGGTATAAAGCAGCTTTGTGACTTCCAGAGATTTACCCTCTTTTTAGAAGGGAGTGATTTGACAGTATTTCAAGACTTTATTTAAAAATGTCAAAAGAAAAAAAGAAAGAAAGAAAAGAAAAAGAAAATGTCAGGAAAAAGAAAAATCCTCCTAAAACAAATGACTGGTTGTAATAGTGGGAGAAAGAATATTGTAAGAAAAACTGTAAAATGACCAAGCTTTGGTCTTTCTGTCTGGTCACAGTTTTGACTAGGAGGTTGTTGATGGGTGGGACTTGGAAATTCTTCAGTGAATATGAGTTAGATGACAACAAAGCTGGGTTCTTAAAAATAGGGTGTGCAATATCTTAGTCTCTATAGTAGTTGCCTTTTTTTTTAAGGTTAAAACAAACAAAATCAGCTAGCTTTAGAAATTGACTTCTCAGAAACATTTTTTTTCTTTTCAGAATTTGTAAAACACTTTCTATCAAAAGAGACCTCAATGTTGGACATCACTGTTGCATTTCAACACAAAGAGACCTACGTTTTCTCACAGTGCTTAATAAAACTAAGAAGCTAAAGACCAATTCACCTGCTCATTTTTCCTACAGTGCAGTTGATAACCAGACTTGGACTCAGTTTTCTTTTTCTTTCTTTCTTTCTTTCTTTCTTTCTTTCTTTCTTTCCTTCTCTTTCCCATCAAAAAACCCCTGGATATAGGGGCTCCTGGGTGGCTCAGTTTTTTAAGTGTCTGACTCTTAATTTCAGCTCAGGTCATGATCTCACAGTCATGAGATCTAGCCCTGCATCATGCTCCACAGTGAGTGTCGAGTCTGCTTAAGATTCTCTCTCTCTCTCTCTCTCTCTCTCTCTCTCTCTCCCCCCCCCC